>NC_069499.1:1067601377-1067618877 GCF_027579735.1 Bombina bombina
AAATATATTCAAACTGCTGCTGTACAGATCATTCCTTTGTTATCCTGGTCAATCATTGATTTTCATCTGGTTATTTCTTCATCCACTCTTTTTATTATTATTATTATTATTATTGTGATTATTTCTATTATAATATTTTTTTTTTAGTATGTAAAGCTCCACTGTTGGGTAGAATTTTTTAAAAATATAAATGACCCTTTTTTTGTCTAAACGTTGGCTTCCTAAAACCTCTGAGGTGGTGGATTAAAATCATAATCACTTCTCTCAGCCGATTGGCATCTGTTGATACAGATAAATGCTTGTGATCCCAGGCAGTCAGGTTCATTACCTGTGAACCTTGTCCATCTGGAGAGTAATAAATCTCCCTCTGCATAGCATTATAATCATCATGTGGGCCTACAATACCCGTCACTTACATGGGGGCCGAATTATCAAGGGCCGAATGGTCCTGAATGCCTCTGTTTCCACGCGAGCCTTCAGGCTCGCTGGAAACAAGAGTTAAAGGGACATAATACTCATATGCTAAATCACTTGAAACTAATGCAGTATAACTGTAAAAAGCTGACAGGAAAATATCACCTGAGCATCTCTATGTAAAAAAGGAAGATATTTTACCTCACAATCTCCTCAGCTCAGCAGAGTAAGTTCTGTGTAAAAAAGTATACTCAGCTGCTCCCAGCTGCAGGTAAAAAAATTAAAATTAAAAAAATGAAGAAATGAACAGCAGCCAATCAGCATCAGCAGTGCTGAGGTCATGAACTCTTACTGTGATCTCATGAGATTTGACTTAACTCTCATGAGATTTCATAGTAAGCTTCCTTTACCTGATTGGTGAAATAATATGAGAGTGCACGAAGCTCATCCTTTCAGTTGTCCCGGGACAGACATACTAATATGCTGCTTAGAAATCCTTTACAATGGGAGGTGGCTACTGAGGAACTTTTGAGGTAAAATATCTTTCTTTTTTACATAGAGATGTTCAGGTGATATTTTCTAATCAGCTTTTTACAGCTATGCTGCATCACTTTCAAGTGTTTAAACATTTGGGTATTATGGCCCTTTAAGAAGCAGCGGTCTTAAGACCGCTGCTCCTTAACTCGTCAGCTACCTCTGAGGTGATGGACAGCAATCAGCCCCATCGAATACGATTGGGTTGATTGGCACCCCCTGCTAGCTGCCGATTGGCCGCAAATCTGCAGGGGGCAGCATTGCACAAGCAGTTCACCAGAACTGTTTGTGCAATGTTAAATGCCGACAGCGTATACTGTCGGCATTTAGTGATGTTGGACTGACATTATTCGCTGCAGCGAATTATGTCTGCCCGTCATTTGATAATTCGGCTCCACAGAGTTGTAATTCAGATATTAGAAGTGATGTTATAAATTAATGAAGCAGGCCCTGTCCTGATGAAATTACTCTATTCTATAACATGTACTTTATTTTTGGTGTGTATATATGTTTGGGTTTTGTCACTAAACTTTCCCTGAGTCATAAAAAAGAGCTAACATCAAGGGGGAGATTTATCAAGCAGCGGATGCTGCTTGCTTCACCCCATTTTTCTGCCTCATAAGACCGCTGTTTCTTAACTCATACGCCACCTCTTAGGTTGCGGACTGCAATCATTCCGATCAGATACAATCGGGATGATTGACACCCCCTGCTAGCGGCCGCGAATGTGCAGGGGTGGCATTGCACAAGCATTTCACCAGAAATGCTTATGCAATGTTAAATGCCAACAGCGGACATGATCCTCTATAGCACGGGGTTTGATAAATCTACATCCAAAACTTAAAATAATAGGACATAGATAAATATTTTTAAACCAGTTCTTCTCCTTCCACTTTTTGCATGTAGATATTTTATTTTATCTCTGTTTCACCATCATACGTTTTCTTTCTTCCTTTTATTTTGTTTGAATACTACATACTCCCTGCTGGTTTTATACTTCCATAGAAGCTAAGAAAATAGTAATATTACATTCAGAGGGTGCTGTTAAAAAGTTGACTAAGACATTCATCCAAGGTTTCTACACAGAGGCCCATATTTCTAAATTAGCTTTGCTATCAACCTGCTTTACATGTTCCACCTGCCCTATATATTTTGATAGTCTTTGAAAGGATGAATTTTTAAAGGAATAGTTCACTTGTAAGACTACGGGTCACATAAAATCAGCAAAATCTTGGTAAAATAAAATAAAGATTTAAAAAGATGAATCCACTGTAAACTTTATAATGAGTAAAATGCATGATCTCCTGTTAAACAGCCACCTAATAGAAGATTTGCAAGAGATATACTGTATATGAAGAAAACACTGGTAAATAAATAGCCAGTGGGATGCATAGGTTGCCTGGGATATGTTCCAAGTAAAGGAGGAGGAAGGAACAAAATATTAAAACCGAAAGATGGAAGTTTGGTTTAAAAGGTTTTATAGAAGGTGGTTTCAAGGTCTAAATTCTCAATAATGAGTATAATATGTATTTAGTTTTGTGACCTAAAATGTATTCCTTTTATATTTTCTAGATGAAGACGTGTTCCAGAATGGTTGCATCTTGGGACATATTTCCTAAAAAAAAAAAGTTCATCCTATGAAATGTCTGTTTTTAAATATATGTAGAATAAAATGAGCAGCTTCCATGAAATATGTGTAGTTATATTAATAATTATTGCCTCAAAATGAGGATTAAAACAAGTTTAATTATTATTGCTAAAATGAAAAGCCCTGTAGTTTATTCCACAATATAATGTACACATTACACCACTTAGAACTATATATATATATATATATATATAATATATATATATATATATATATATATATATATATATAAGAATGGTAAACTTGCATTCTTAATACAAATATAGCATCCCTGTCATGGATACCAGACCCCCAAGGCTAAGCCCCACCCCCTTACTACCTCATCCCTGTTCTTTCTCAGCGGTTTGGGGCTCCTCAGAGCAACCACGATCTCTGGAAGCTTTTGGTTGCTTGTTTTTGTCACAAGTACTTTGTCAGAGAAGAACTGGCCTCTGACCAGACAAACGCTCCTAGGCTGGTCGGGCTCCTGGAACTCCCGGACGGCCACAGAAAAGCAGGACACCAGCTAAATTTACCCCTGTTTGCTCCAGTGGCCCTTTGCTCCAGAGCTCCACTATATTGGGGATTGGTTGTCCCTAAGGAGGACAAGAGGTGGGGGAATTACCGGAGGGGAGCTCCTTTGGGGGGGTTTTGGACACCCCTACCCCATAACTTCAGTGAACTGTATCTCCGGTCCCCAGTATTGAATCATGCCACTTTTTAGACTGTGGCTTCTGGGGGCCGAGAGCTTTCAAATGACATCCTGGAAGTGACAGCTCCCCCGGGATCACCCTGAAACCATCACCCCTGGGTCCTGGGTTTCTGTGTGACTATGGCTGCTATGGAGGCGCCGGTCTGTCTGGAGGGGTGGGAATGGCGGGAAAATTGTGGGATTGTCCTGTGTCTTATCAAGATGAGCTGTGTGTATAAAAGGAGTGTGTGCTTTCCAAGTCATTTCCTGTTTCACCTGAATGCTAGTATGTCTAGTTATTTGGATGGGCTCCTGCTAAAATCACTTTCCTGGGCTACATAGCACCCTGTTCCAGGCAGAGGAAGGCCCCTCTTGCAGAGCTACCTAGTCTGGGTAGCTGGAGTCTGCCACAGGGTGGGACCCTGAATACTGGTGCTGTCGGGCATCAAGGGTATCCGGCCGGGGTATCCGTCACATTGGTGGCAACGGTGGGATCTGCTTCTTCCACATGATACCTGCTGACAGAGGAGAAGGGCCACAGTAGCCGGTAACTAACCAGCTGGCCAAGCTGAACAGTCCTATTTACCTACATGACAAGCTGGAACAGAGGGACTTGATCCGCCGAGACCTCTGGTGGGAGGCTCTTCAACAGGAGCAGGACAATGAAAAGGTCCTCCCCACGAATCACACGAGGTCCCAGGTTCGGCAGACCTTGAGAGTGCCTTTCCTTGGAAAACAGCCAAAGAAGGAATGGCTATCTGTTCTACATAGACTGGTCCAGCAAGAGATGTGGGTGGAGGACGGCTACCGGGCCTCCGATGGCTCGCTATGCAAGCGCAGCCATGGCTGGAGGATGGCTCCCCCACAGAGGGCTTTGGCTTTGGCGGCCCTGGATTACTATTTACAAAAAGGACAGAGGACCCACAGTTTGGGAGCGAGATGGACCAGGGTCTGGAGGATATCTCTGGGCTCCAAGAGGAACTGCTGGATCTCTTGGAGGAATCCTGGCTACTAGACGATCTGGATTTTATAAGTGACCAGGAAGAGGCACTGGTCGAGGAATACAAGAGGCTGCTAGATCTCATTAAGCAGCGTGTCAAGGCTATACAGATCTGTGATGCAGCCCTCTGGGATTCATGGAGTTTGACCGTGGAGGAGTGGCAACAAAGAAAAAGGTAACCAGGGCTGCTGGATCCCAATCAGCAGTCTGGCTCTGAGCTTATGGTCTTGGACCAGGGAGCCACCCTAGCAGAAGCGGTGGCAACAGGGCACAGAGCCGCCGGCCTCTGCCCAGCACCTGCAACAGCTCCAGGAAACCAGGGAGTGAAGGTAGGCGTCCTCCCTTCCCTTACACAGAATCCCTTCCCGGGAGAGGAGACAGTTGGTCTCTCTCCCCAGCAGCAGAGCCAGGAGCCAGGAGAGGAGACAGTCGGTCTCTCTCCCCAGTGGCAGAGCCATCCCCTGGGAGTGGAGGTAGTCGTCCTCCCTCCCTGTAAGCAGAACCCATTCCTGGGAGAGGAGACAGTCGGTCTCTCTCCCCAGCAGCAGAGCCAGGAGCAGGGAGAGGAGACAGTCAGTCTCTCTCCCCAGCGGCAGAGCCATCTCCTGGGAGCGGAGGTAGTCGTCCTCCCTCCCATTACACAGAACCCCTTCCTGGGAGAGGAGACAGTTGGTCTCTCTCCCCAGTGGCAGAGCCAGGAACAGGGAGAGGAGACAGTCAGTCTCTCTCCCCAGCGGCAGAGCCATCCACTGGGAGTGGAGGTAGTCGTCCTCCCTCCCCTTAAACAGAACCCCTTCCTGGGATAGTTGACAGTCGGTCTCTCTCCCCAGTGGCAGATCCAGGAGCTGGGAGAGGCAGGGCCATCTTTAAAACAGGGCAAAAGAGGCAGCTGCCCAGGGCCCAGTCTTTGTTGAGGGGCCCAAGACTGCTGATGTAATATGACATGGGGGACACACACAGTTAGTCCTAATACTATCACAGTCAAAAGTTCTCTGCTTATATTTATTTGTCAGAAACTGTGACAGACCATGCCGGTGTCATGTGACATGCCAAGCTAGTGCCATGTGCCATTTTAGATGTGCACTGTGCAGTACTGAATGCTAAGCCCTAACTCGGCATCTAGCCAATCCCACTGCATCAGAAAAGGTCCTGCTGGGGTTACCACTGTTACTAGGTAACTGCTCTGGTGGTGGGGATTGTTTCTGGGGAGGGCTGATTGTAGGCACATGCAGAAGAAAGCTGGAGCGGCGGGCGTGTGAGGATTTGAGCTGCTCACACTGCTCTCTTTAGTCTTGAGGCTGTGTGACTCATCTCACACTGAATCTATGCAGCCTTGGACAGACAGCATCCAGTCTGCTGGTCCCCGAATCCCTGCTCTTTCTGCTGTGGCCCTAAGATCAACTAACTGAAGTTTGTTAGGGAAACAGTTCTTTGTAGAAAGGTGTCAATGGGAAGAATAAGTGAGTGCACACATGGCCCTCCCCTATGCAGCATCGTCTAGTGCACGGTGAGAGGGAACTTGATCCTAGCAAAGAAGTGACATGTGTTGCTGTGGCTGATGTATAGTGTCATGCTGACACTTCACACATTAAGGTAAGGTTTATTTTTATAGTTTTTTTTTCTCTTTTTGTCTCAGATTTTACAACTTCCCATAGTAGTTCTGCTGTTCCAGTCAGTAAACTTATATTTGTCTGCACCTCCATGCTTCCGCCTCAGTCTTTACCTTGCTTTGCTCATGTTGGCTGCCCTAAATCTCTTTAACCAGATAACCTCACACCAGAATCACATTCAAAAGCATATTAAATTAATCCACAGTGAAGGAATTTATATATGTATTTACTTATTAGTATTGCTTAGGTCCTGTTTTACATATTGCAATTTATTTCATTTTTATAAAAAACCATTAGTCCAGCAGTGGATGATCCACTGATGGGCTAATAATTTAAAAAAAATTATAAAATAAATTGATTTAGTTGTTTTTTGGGATGTTGGGGTGGAGAGTGAAAATGCATGGGAGGGGGCCCAGGGTCCAGTCAATATTAAAGAAGGCCATGGGGAGAGGAGACAGTCATTCTGTCTCTCCAGTGGTAGAACCATCCCCTGGGAGCGGAGGTAGTCGTTCTCCCTCCCCGTAAGCAGAACTCCTTCCTGGGAGAGGAGACAGTCAGTCTCTCTCCCCAGTGGAAGAGCCAGGAGCAGTGAGAGGAGACAGTTGGTCTCTCTCCCCAGCGGCAGAGCCATCCCCTGGGAGCAGAGGTAGTCGTCCTCCCTCCCCTTACACAGAACCCCTTGCAGGGGGAGACGGATGGTGATAACTCTCCCCAGCATCAGAACCCCTTCCCGGGGGAGGAGACAGTCGATCTCTCTCCCCAGCGGCAGAGCAGTTTCCCATGGAGCAGAGGTATCCGACCTCCCTCCACAGCGGTAGCTCTCCTTCTTTGGAGAAGAGACAGACAGTTTCTCCCCTCAGTAGCTTGGCAGGGTCTCTACCCTTTTCTCATCCCGGAGTATTTCTCACAGGGGGCAGGTCAGGGAGTACCCGCTCATGCAGTTGGTGCCACAAGTTTGGGCACCCGAGTTTTGCCTGCCCTACCAAGGAGCAACTTCTACCTACAGCCGGGAAACAGGCAATGGCTTTGTTTGATACAAGCCCCTGCATTTGGTGCCACCAGTTTGGGCACCTGAGTCTTGCCTGCCCCACCAAAGGGCAACCTCAACATATAGTCTCGGGTGGGGATACAGTCAGGAAAAAGTCAATGACTATGGGTGGGTCAGCCAGTACTCAACAGAGTGTCACAGAGGGAGGCAGTGTGGCCATAGAACTTAAAGACACTGGAACTTGTGGGGGAACAACTTTTTGGGAGCCAGCCTTGGCAAACTTGCTTGGGACGTTGCATTGTGTGACTGTCCCTGCGCCTAGGGTGCAGAGGATAAATGCCAGCAGGAACCCCCAGGAGGCCCCAAGCCCAGGAGGGATGGGATAACCTTCCCCAGCAACCAAAAAGTGGAGGGCCACTGTTGTACATCCCCAGGCCGACCTGTTAAGGGTCTAGCCAGGTCTGCCAAATTGGAGGGGGTAGATGTCACTGATACCAGACCCCCAAAGCTAACCCCCACCCCCTTACTACCTCACCCCTGTTGTTTCTCAGCGGTTTGGGGCTCCTCAGAGCAACCTTTATCTCTGGAAGCTTTTGGTTGCTTGTTTTTGTCACAAGTACTTAGGCTGGCCAGGCTCCTGGAAGTCCCAGTCGGCCACAGAATGCCAGGACACCCGCTAACTTTACCCCTGGTCACTCCAGCAGCTCCAGAGCTCCGCTATATTGGGGATTGGTAGCCTCTAAGGAGGACAAGAGGTGGGGGATTAGTGGAGGGGAGCTCCTTTGGGAACCAGGGGTTTTGGACACCCCTACCCCATAACTTCAACGGACTGTATCTCCGGTCCCTAGTAACAAATCACGCCACTTTTTGGACTGTGGCATCTGGGGACCAAGAGCTTTCAAATGACACATGGGATCACCAGGATTCTGTGGGACTATGGCTGCTATGGAGGTGCCGGTCTGTCTGGAGGGGCAGAAATAGCTGGAAAATTGTGGGATTGTCCAGTGTCTTATCAAGATGAGCTGTGTGTATAAAAGGAGTGTGTGCTTTCCAATAAAGTCAGTTCCTGTTTCACCTGAATTCTAGTATGTCTAGGTATTTGGGTGGGCTCCTGCTAAAATCACTTTCCTGGGCTACATAGCAGCTTGTTCCAGGCAGAGGAAGAACCCTCTGGTAGAGCTACCTAGTCTGGGTACCCGGAATCTGCCACAGGGTGGCTGTGGTCACTTGCCAGCTACATAGCTGCAGTCGGCAGGGAGGAAGCAGGACCTGTTTGGTGGAGCTACCCAGTCGGGGTAGCCGGGGTATATGTCACAATCCCCATGGGTGTGTTTTCGCACAATCTTGACCTCCCTTAGCCTAAAGTTGTTTTCTTCACATAATGCAATGATATAGGGCTGGATTTCAAGTGGAGCACTAATTTATTGCGCGCCCGCAAACGGGTGAATTTTCCTGTTTGTGGGCATGAGATAAATGACCAGCCATTAAAAGATCAGATCTCTGGTTGATTTTATAAATGTCCACCAAATGCCTCCAAAATACAGTGTAGTGTATTTTATTAAAAAGAAAAAATCGTAGTATTTTTATTTTTTAATAAAATAACTGCAGTAGGCAGTATTTTGGGTGTAAAGTTGGCGGGTGTACGGTGTTAGAAAAAAGATGGCACTGAAAAGTGCCTTTACATTGCAGTCTATGGGAACTGTGTGTTCCCAGAAAATATATATGTATATGCTTATATACTGTACATATAAATATTTAATGTGTTAATATATATATTAACACATAAATATGTATGTATATAATCATATACATATATATTTAATAACCAGTAATGCGAACACAAGCTTGTGTTCACATTGCTGTCAACTTGTAATACCAGTGCACATTAGCGTGTGCTGGTATTTCTCAGTGGAGCGCAAATATTGCTTTAATGAAAGTGACATTTAACGCTCCATTTGTATAGGCAATAAGAATAGAAGAGAAAAAAATACAATAGTAATATACAACACTGTGCACTCGACTACAATTAAAATATATAAGAAAGGGTATAATCCTTGAAATGTATATGTTCTTTTAATAAAGGAAACAGTCCTTAAAGGGACATTAAACACTTTGAGATAATAATATAAAATGATAAATTGTACATATAAATAAAATGCTGCAATATACTTTTATTATATATTTTGTCCCCTTTTCCTGGAATTCCATTCTGAAATTGTGAGCTTTTCACTTCCTGTTAGAAATGGAAGTGCAAATTACTGTTATATACCAAACAGTCGTTGGCTGCACACTCTAGTGGTCTATTTAGAACTGTCCCTAATTGGCCACAGCAGAGAAGGTAGCCTAAGTTACAACATGACAGCTCCCATTGTTTCATAGACACTAAGGCCCCTATTTAACAAAGTCTGGCGGACCTGATCCGACAGTGCAGATCAGGTCTGCCAGACCTCGCTGAATACGGAGAGCAATACGCTCTCCGTATTCAGCACTGCAGCAGCAGCTCACTAAAGCTGCTGGTGCAACGCCGCCCCCTGCAGACTCGCGGCCAATCGGCCGCCAGCAGGGGGGTGTCAGTACGATCGGGTTTAATTCCGGCAATGTCTGTCCGCCTGCTCAGAGCAGACGGACAGGGTTATGGAGCAGCGGTCTTTGTGACCCCTGCTTCATAACTGCTGTTTCTGGCGAGCCTGCGGTCTCCTGTCACCTCATCTTGCCAGTGGAGAAGTGGGACAGTTTTGAGCGTTTTTTACTGAGAGTTCAGTCATTAGCTCTCAGGTATGTGAGTACGGTCCTGTAGTACAGATGTATACTGATTTTTTTTATCACAGAACTTCACTGTCTTTTCACTCTTTTTTTTTTTGAGGATACCTGTGTGGCAATTTGAAGATCTTAAAGGAATATGCACATCTTAAGGACTATATCCTTTCTAAAAGGAACATATAAATTTCAAGGACTATATCCTTTCTTATATATTTTAATTTTAGTCGTGTGCAAATATTGTTTTTTTTTTCACTTTTATATATTTTAAATTAGTATTTACTCATTGTCATAAGTGATTATTTCAGTGTATTGTTACTTACTAATAAGAATAGAAGAGCCAATCAGAATGATACAGCCAATAAGTTGCCATGCCACCACCCCCCCATTGCAATATAGCAGAGCGAACTCTTCCTACACATCGGTGCATGCAAGAGCGCAGTGGGCACGTGTGGAGTAGCTGCTCTGCTCTTTGACTGGTGGGTGACCCAAAAGGCATATGTGTAGAGGGAAACAGTGGAGTGGAGGATTACCAACACCATCATCTGCAGGTGCTCAGCAGGCAGTCAGTGCTCACCCCCATAGAGACGCTCTTCATTGCAAGAAGAGAAATGTGTCTGTGATTGATTCAACTTGTCAGGACAGTGAGTGTCTAATTGTTTGAAGAGTAGGGCTGCCTCACCCACATCACCTTCTTGACTTGAAATTAATGTTGACTAAAAAATTTGTCAGGGCACATAACACATTACATTTTGTAGCGAATATGATTCAATAGTCCAGTCGCTTCTGGCTGGTCAGGGAGCTGAGGAAACATTCCTGATTACAGCAAATTCTTACTTCATAAACATCCACCAGGGCACCAACAGGTTAATACACAAAAAATAAAGTGCGGCACTTACTGGTCTTTTTAAACTGTGACTTTTAATCGGTGTGACGTTTCGGTGACACACTCCCCTTCCTCAGACAAACAATCACATTAAGCAAAGGTGTATAAATACCCATAACCCCTCCCCCAGTGAACAAAAAGGCGTCAAACGGTTATCATAGTAACACTGACAAAATCAATACTTATTTGACATAAACAACAAAATCAACACAATCAAGATATCTTTGTAATACGTGATCATTTCATCTTAAATGTGCATTAAATTATCATTTTTCATATGTGATTAATCCTGTATCTGTGATTCATTTTACGGAAACCTCTAGCATCTAGGTAGTTAAATATGTACAGAGGTGGTCACTATCAATCCATATACAAACTTCTGTTTAGTCTCTGTCTAACAACTGCACTTAGTGGCCTCTATTTAAGAAGGTCTGGCGGACCTGATCCGACAGTGCGGATTAGGTCCGCCAGACCTCGCTGAATACGGCGAGCAATACGCTCGCCGTATTCAGCATTGCACCAGCAGCTCACAAGAGCTGCTGGTGCAACGCCGCCCCCTGCTGACTCGCGGCCAATGGGCCGCCAGCAGGGGGGTGTCAATCAAAAAAAAACACGGGGCATGAAGCTCCATTCGGAGCTTGATAGATAGGCCCCTATGACTCATAAGTTTAATTAAATAATATATGTAGTTAGAAAATGTAGAGTAGACACTAGTGTCTGTTATACTTAAACAAACACCGCTATAGTGTACTGACATGTCATCGTCATTAATTTCTACCTCTAGTCTTGCCTTAAAACTGGCTTCCTTCTATCACAATTTATAGTGCTCTCAATGTTCTAAATTAAACCCTTGAATAGAGCATATAGATCAAGAGCAACATGTTAAAATTCTACAAAGTTACTTACATTATTCTAATATGAGTCTACTTCCTTATTTCGTTATTCGCCCCGGGTGTGATCATGCTGACACCGCCGTGACGTCAGTGATTACTATAGTTAGTATGAATCTATTAACCTTTAAAGTGTTGTCCAAATTAGACCAATCACTATGGTTTAGATTGCGACAGACCAATCATAAAATGTCTATATAATTGCTATAACATTTCTCCCTAGAAGTTTATTTAACAGCCATTACTATAATTTAAGGCTAGTTACAATATATGTAAGACTCTCTATAGGCTATAATCGTACCTAGTACAACTGTACCTACACTTCATTCCTATCTAGCACCCAGTATATGCTTCTTATATCATAAATCATGTGCATAGAATAACGTTTACAAATCTACAAAAAATAGATAATCCTAGGCATTGCTCAAGTGAAAAATGCCTACAACTTTATATCCCCCAATACCTTATCCATGATATCCATTTTTTGTATATATGCATGCATATATATACATACATACATATATATATATATATATATATATATATATATATATATATATATATATATATACAGGGAGTGCAGAATTATTAGGCAAATGTGTATTTTGACCACATCATCCTCTTTATGCATGTTGTCTTACTCCAAGCTGTATAGGCTCGAAAGCCTACTACCAATTAAGCATATTAGGTGATGTGCATCTCTGTAATGAGAAAGGGTGTGGTCTAATGACATCAACAAAGAAAAGGGAGGTACTAATGGCACTGCTCAAATTTACAACTTAGGGAAGCCTATTGATCTCTGGATCTGGTAATATGATATAGATATCAGTCCAGATTTATTGTGTTACAGAAAATGGCTGAGGTGCTGTGTACTTGTTTTGTGAGACGAAAATGATCAATCCTTGGATTGGTGGATTGTACACCTATATAGCACTCATTCCCTAATTGATAGTGACACAAATTGGACAAGAGCTGTGTCTCCTGGGAGGAGAGTGTGCGTGGGGATGTTTTTAAAATATAACCTTTATTGGTAATTTTTAAAATATAAGGCAACAAACACAATTGACATACATACTTTATTAAAAACACAGGCTTGGGTCTTTGTAGGTTTTATCCGTTATTCACGGAATACATTAGTTGGTTGTGGTGTATATTAGAAATGACTTGAGTTTCAAGTCAGGTTAATCTCGGTAATTGTATAATATTTTATTATACTTAGATCTTACATTTAGAAGAGCTGTTGTGTTATGATATTTGCTCTAATATTATATATGTGGTCTATGACTCACCGTTCAAATCAGATTTTAATATTGGAGGTATTAATGTAAATATCCCATATTATCACCAAAGTTTGTTATTAATGCTTGTAGTATTGCATTGAATATGTGTCTTAGTGAGACAATAATTGATTTCCTTGTAGTTGTATTCTTTGTGCTATATATAGGTACCTATATCTCAGTATAATTTTGTTGGAAATACATGCATAATGCTATTTTAAATAGCCTCCTAGCTATATAAATACAAAAGGTGCTGTCTGTATGTGGTATAATAACACTGGTCAGTGAGTTAACATATTAACCCCTGTAAGGTCTTTGGATCGTATATTTATCAGTACTTATGTATGCACGAGCATTATGCTTGAATCGCTACACAGAGATTATGTTGCTAAAATTCCATTGAATTTTTGGAGTTGATAATATGTACTATAATTGTTATAACAGCAACATATTTAAGTAACATAGTAACTCTATTGGATCTTGGCGTTCTTGGGTCTTTAATAATATTGGTAACACGCTTCCAATATAAGTTCACAAGAGAGAGTTTTGTAATAATATTCTCACCATTTGTTTCTCTAATAATTAATATTGAAATCTTACAATGTAAGAGTTATGGTAATCATATGAGTATGTTATAATGCTACAATAAAGTAGCTGTTCTTTGTGTATTAATTACGCTCTTGGTTTGTATCAAATATTGCTTAGTAATATTGACTAGTTAAATCGTATTGTCCGCTTAGGCCTTGAGAGTTGTTAGCGGTATTGTGACGAGAATTCGCTAAGTATTTGCGGTATTATCTGTATATTTGAATCTTCATACTAATAACCGCTTGCTGAATCCACGCTATAGATACTGGTTGAATTTAAAGTAATTCGCTAAGTATTTGTAATATTATATCAATGTTTAATGTATCACATTTATAACTGCTTACGATATTTGCAATACTTGCGATAATATATCTGTATTAGATGTACCACATTGCTAACCGCTTACTAAATCCAAGGCTGTAAATGCCGGTTTGGCTTAAGGTGCTTCACTAGGTATTGGCGGTGTTATATGTATATTTAAAGCTCCATAATTCTGACCGCTGGCTGATTCTAAGCTTCTAATATCGATTGGGCTAGGGATATTGCTACTGAGTTAACCCCATTTTCGAGTAAGTTTACTTAATATTGTGCACAACCACAATAGTTATATATAGTATAAAGACCTCTGTTCCTGCTTATTAAAAAATGCTAACTGGCATTCTACAAACAATTCCCTAACATGTTTCGCCACTAACGTGGCTTTTTCACCCTTTGAAAAAGCCACGTTAGTGGCGAAACATGCTGAAACGTCAAGACTGGGCCAAGAAATATCTCAAGACTGATTTTTCTAAGGTTTTATGGACTGATGAAATGAGAGTGAGTCTTGATGGGCCAGATGGATGGGCCCGTGGCTGGATTGGTAAAGGGCAGAGAGCTCCAGTCCGACTCAGACGCCAGCAAGGTGGAGGTGGAGTACTGGTTTGGGCTGGTATCATCAAAGATGAGCTTGTGGGGCCTTCTCGGGTTGAGGATGGAGTCAAGCTCAACTCCCAGTCCTACTGCCAGTTTCTGGAAGACACCTTCTTCAAGCAGTGGTACAGGAAGAAGTCTGCATCCTTCAAGAAAAACATAATTTTCATGCAGGACAATGCTCCATCACACGCGTCCAAGTACTCCACAGCGTGGCTGGCAAGAAAGGGTATAAAAGAAGAAAATCTAATGACATGGCCTCCTTGTTCACCTGATCTGAACCCCATTGAGAACCTGTGGTCCATCATCAAATGTGAGATTTACAAGGAGGGAAAACAGTACACCTCTCTGAACAGTGTCTGGGAGGCTGTGGTTGCTGCTGCACGCAATGTTGATGGTGAACAGATCAAAACACTGACAGAATCCATGGATGGCAGGCTTTTGAGTGTCCTTGCAAAGAAAGGTGGCTATATTGGTTACTGATTTGTTTTTGTTTAGTTTTTGAATGTCAGAAATGTATATTTGTGAATGTTGAGATGTTATATTGGTTTCACTGGTAAAAATAAATAATTGAAATGGGTATATATTTGTTTTTTGTTAAGTTGCCTAATAATTATGCACAGTAATAGTCACCTGCACACACAGATATCCCCCTAAAATAGCTATAACTAAAAACAAACTAAAAACTACTTCCAAAACTATTCAGCTTTGATATTAATGAGTTTTTTGGGTTCATTGAGAACATGGTTGTTGTTCAATAATAAAATTAATCCTCAAAAATACAACTTGCCTAATAATTCTGCACTCCCTGTATATATATATATATATATATATATATATATATATATATATATATATATATATATATATATCACACAGAAGAAGTTCAGCACTCACTTGCAAGCTCTCAGCTAAGATTAAAAGCAAAAATGGAAGAGTTAGTTACTGCATCTGGCCAAATGGGACAAGCCCAGGTACCACGTCCAGGTCTCTCCCAAAACCTGGTTCCCTAAAACAGCCAAACAATGCAAGCTCTCAATCAAAAAAACTGGGAACGGGGGGCGGAGCCCGGAGCACACGAGGAAGGTCGCATAATCTTACTGCTCCGGCCCTGAGTATGCTATATACTACTTTAATTATTGTTCATTATAGAGTTGAACCCTGAAAAACCATTTAAGTTTACTTTGAACTTCTACCTAGCAACTGGGATAGCCAAATTTAATCTTTGACGTTAATTCTGGACTTAGGATCGGAGCTCTATTCTTACTCTGCTTCAGTGGCGGCCATCTTTCTAACCTCGTGGCTGCAGAATTTTACAAATTCATCCGGACTCCCAATTTATGTTGAGAACTGTTGCCACCGTTTAGACCCCCCGGCGGGTACCCTTTGAGGGCCTGTCGTTAAGACGCAGTGCTACCTCACCAGTCACTGCTATAATCTACAGTGCACTAATTTTACCCTTTTCTAACGGGGATTCATTTATCACTGTACCGGATGGAGTCTGGGAGTGCCGTTCTGCTTGGGCTGATTGCCGAGATATTAGATAAACACTTTGCACGTCTTGAGAGAGTGGTTGATGCAGCCTGGGGTAGTGGCGATGCTACAGGTCTGCAGAGAACCGGGGCCATTGCGAACTTGGTGGCACCTAATTTGGAGCATAACACGGCAAGTAACCTATTAGAAGCACAGCAGATTGCTACACCTCCATTTGATGGCCACCTCCGGGAGATAGACTTAGTGCCAGATGCTACCGGGAACCTTACAAAACTGGCCGCGACAAACTTCACCGCATCAGCTCAACATGCCACTGACCCAGGTTCAGCGCACATGTTGCCATTGAGTCAGCCTGTCCAGAGGAAGCAAGGAGCCCTGCACAATATCCCACCGGCAGTCCCCAAGACCGCTCAGATCATTGGACAGTCACCACTGGGGAGATGGCAGATGCCAAACGAGAAACACAATTCAGCTACGGTCCTGTTCAGCTTAGAGGATAGCTGGCGAAGGGTCTCTAGTGTACGACTGCCTACTATGAGGAGAGGTATCCAGACATACAGAAAGCACCTTGGACTTATGTCTAATAGAATAGGTGTGGGCTAGAAATCAATACAAAGATGTAGAGTGGTGTTGAGCAACGGTTATATGCAGACATCCCTACAACTGGACAAACAGATTTTTTTGTTTATGAATGGGACGTTACTGAGTAATTCTACTCACTTAAAAAGTAAAATATGCCATAAGGTTTTTTTGTTATTGCACATGTTCCTAGTTGCATTTTCCTGTTCATTACCATTGTATTGTCGGCATACATACTAGATAGAGATTTAACAAGACCGTTAGATCAGATTGCTGCAGACATGTCTTTCTTCCTTTTTTTTATGCAGATATTTGGGGGTCACTGTATTACCAGTTATTTGACTACTTTATAATGTCTCAGTTGCATAACCCATAGTTACATTATCTATATTTTGTTGGTGACAGCTGTCCAAATTATTCTGTGCCTATCTATTTGAGTCCTTTTAAAGTACTTGGTGTAACAAACCAAAGATAACTATACTACAATGATCTGCTGGTTACAGCAATAGAAGTAGAATGTGTCTTTGTTATACTCTCTGCAGGTCAAATTTAGCAATGTACCCATATCAGGATAAAATGTAAGTATGTGTTTATATAGCATCTGCTAGATTGAGAGCTGAACAGAGAGATGAAGTTGCGACCCAGGGATATTTTATGTAAATATAGCTAACCGTTGAAAGTTAACCCTTTTCTATATATATATATTTGCAGGTCAAATATATTTACTCCCTTTCATCTTAAGGTAACAATTTTGCCAATGCTTTTCTTAGTCTCAGTCTTCTTGGTCTGGTTTTCTGGGTTGCATCTGAAAGCACCTATCTCTTTTTTCTTCGTGGCGTGTCTTGGGTCTTGCTGTCTGCGGCCGAGATGGTGAGACCCTATACTTGTCTAGAAGCTAGCAGATGTCTCATATCTGGATTTTTATATATATTTTTAATAGCTGTCTTATTAAGAATACCTGCCATGCAGCTGCCCTGAAAATCTATAGCTCACAATTTGTAGGTGCATGTCCTTTATGCTCTCCTAATCAGCACTCTATAGTCACTACCCAGTGCACCTTGAGACATATATCCAAACTCATAATTCTATGTAGCACAACCATGTCCTTATATTCCAGACTCCTGTGGTAAATCCATTTTACTGGAAAGAAATATAATTTTTCCCCTGTCTAGCAAATATATAGTGCCATAAATCTAAAATCTGAGGTTTTCATTATGAGGTCCACAAGAGGCCTCTTCCCTTTGGGGTAACTTTCC
>NC_069499.1:1067923877-1068103877 GCF_027579735.1 Bombina bombina
CTGTTGAGATTATTTTCCATTTTCAGAAAGGCAATGGCATAAATGTTGATTGTCTTTCAACAAAATGATCAGTCTGTTTATTTACTTTTATATTTATTTACATTGTGTATATTTATTTGTTCATACAACATTGAAATTTGCAGTTGAAAAATATCTGTAATACAAGCAATGTAAGAATTAAAAAAGGGGTGGAGACTTATAAGTCTTGTAGCATAGTGGATATGTAACTCGTTTCTGAGCGGAAAGTTCAGAGTTCGATTCCTGCTCTCACCGTTTGTGCAAGTCGTCCTAACATTACAAGCCGTTAATGCTTGTTGTGTATTTACACGCTTGCTAGAATAATACTTGGATCAAGTGCCCTATTCCAAATGAAAGCATGGTATGTGGGTTCCACCGGTTCAATTACATTTTACAGAGAAAGAAAAAAGCTCTCCACCATACTGTAAAACTATGATATAAGAGTACATTTAGATGTTATGCTAGCTCAAATATTTGTCTTTATCTTATAAGTGTTCCTCTTGGGCTAGCTTTCCCAGTGATTAAAAAATAAAATATAAGTGTATATATATATATTTTTTTTATATAAAGCTTTTAAAGTTTATTTTTGAGCCCGCGATAAATACGCGTGCAATCATTGAAATACATTTCTATATATATTAGGAATTGCATTATCTTCAAGAGACACTGGGTGGCGCACTTGCTTTAAATATTGTAATACGTAGCTACTAGCCACACGAAAACCAAGAATAAGACAGAAAAAATGTTCATGTTCTGTGGGACCCTCATATATTGTTCATATGTTCACTTCAAGTTTTTTTGTGTTTTTTTAAATTATTAGTGTAGTGTCCTAAATTACTAGCAATGCATGCAACGTTATTTCAAAGAAAAACTTGGCCCTATGACTCATTGCGGAGTCAGGCATGTGGACTATCCCTATTTTTACTGTTGAGATTACAGTTATATAAATTTTACGGGGATAAAGACAGTAAACACGTTAACTGTTATATAATGCCTTGTACCATAACCTGTTATATTGAGTTGCCTGTTTTTATTGCTAATATGAGGTGATTTTAAACCAAAAGTAAATTCTACGAATAGTGATCATGAAATATTTGATGTTAAAGGGACAGTCAACACTTACTTTAACATGTTTTTATATTGAAAATAACAAAACGGAGGTCCGCCTACACTATACCCCTCCTGCCTTGCCGCCTTGCTTCTGTCCTAATCAGCGGCGCTAACTACTCTAATACCCGGTAAATATGGATGCCGGACTCCCCCCACCATTACGTAGCTGCCTTCTTCTTCAACTGATAAGCAAATCAGAATCCAGGCATCGGACAGAAATTGCAAGCGCGTGCAATTTCAGTCCGAGGACTGGATTCTGATTTGCTTATCAGTTGAAGAAGAAGGCAGCTACGTAATGGTGGGGGGAGTCCGGCATCCATATTTACCGGGTATTAGAGTAGTTAGCGCCGCTGATTAGGACAGAAGCAAGGCGGCAAGGCAGGAGGGGTATAGTGTAGGCGGACCTCCGTTTTGTTATTTTCAATATAAAAACATGTTAAAGTAAGTGTTGACTGTCCCTTTAAATCCTGCCAAACTTTTTTTTACCAAATTGTGCACACAATTTACAAAAATGAGCGCATGTTTTCTTTAACCTCTTCGCTACTGGGAATTTCAGAGAGAAACTTGCCCAATAAACTTGCGAATTATTAGCATTTGTGCTCTCATTACATTTAACCCCTTAAGGACCAAGGCCATTTTTCAATTTCTTTCCCTGATGGACCAAGGCTATTTTTAAATTTCTGCGGTGTTTGTGTTTAGCTGTAATTTTCCTCTTACTCATTTACTGTACCCACACATATTATATACCGTTTTTCTCGCCATTAAATGGACTTTCTAAAGATACCATTATTTTCATCATATCTTATCATTTACTATAAAAAAAATTATAAAATATGAGGAAAAAATGGAAAAAAAAACACTTTTTCTAACTTTGACCCCCACAATCTGTTACACATCTACAACCACCAAAAAACACCCATGTCAAATAGTTTCTAAATTTTGTCCCGAGTTTAGAAATAGCCAATGTTTACATGTTCTTTGCTTTTTTTGTAAGTTATAGGGCAATAAGTACAAGTAGCACTTTGCTATTTCCAAACCATTTCTTTTTCAAAATTAGCGCTAGTTACATTGGGACACTGATATCTTTCAGGAATCTCTGAATATCCCTTCACATGTATATATTTATTTTTAGAAGACACCCCAAAGTATTGATCTAGGCCCATTTTGGTATATTTCATGCCACCATTTCACCACCAAATGCGATCAAATAAAAAAAATTGTTCACTTTTTCCCAAATATTTTCACAAACTTTAGGTTTCTCACTGAAATTATTTACAAACAACTTGTGCAATTATGGCATAAATGGTTGTAAATGCTTCTCTGGGATCCCCTTTGTTCAGAAATAGCAGACATATCTGACTTTGGCGTTGCTTTTTGGTAATTAGAAGGCCGCTAAATGCCGCTGCGCATCACACGTGTATTATGCCCAGCAGTGAAGGGGTTAATTAGGGAGCATGTAGGGAGCGTCTAGGGTTAATTTTAGCTTTAGTGTAGTGTAGTAGACAACCCCAAGTATTGATCTAGGCCAGTGATTTGCAACCTTTTTTTTGCCGTGGCACACTTTTTTAAATTAAAAAATCCTGCGGCACACCACCATCCCCAAATTTTACAAAATGACACATTGTAGCCTAATACAGGATATATATATATATATATATATATATATATATATACATACTGTATATACACACACTGTACTGTGCTGTCATGCCATGCCTCCTACAAACTATACATGACATATTGACATTCTTTTAGAAACAATCATAATGATTGTCTGTGAATGTCAATATGTCATGGTTGTAAATGATGCCTGATGAGCCTGTCACATACCTCCCAATATTTCAAAATTTGAAAGAGGGACACCCCTGCACTGTTGTCAATCTGCTGCGGCACACCTGAGGATCTCTCACGGCACACTAGTGTGCCACGGCACACTGGTTGAAAAACACTGATCTAGGCCCATCTTGGTATATTTCATGCTACCATTTCACCGCTAAATGCAATCAAATTAAAAAAAAAAGGAAAATTTTTCACAATTTTAGGTTTCTCACTGAAATTATTTACAAACAACTTTTGCAAGTATGGCATAAATGATTGTAAATGCTTCTCTGGGATCCCCTTTGTTCAGAAATAGCAGACATATATGGCTTTGGCGTTGCTTTTTGGTAATTATAAGGCCGCTAAATGCCGCTGCGCACCACACGTGTATTATGCCCAGCAGTGCAGGGGTTAATTAGGTCGTTTGTAGGGAGCTTGCAGGGTTAATTTTAGCTTTAGCGTAGAGATCAGCCTCCCACCTGACACATCACACCCCAGGATCCCTCCCAAACAGCTCTCTTCCCTCCCCCATCCCACAATTGTCCCTGCCATCTTAAGTACTGGCAGAAAGTCTGCCAGTACTAAAATAAAAGGTATATTTAATTTTTTTTTAAAAATTGTATAGCATATTTACATATGCAGCTGTGTAGGATCCCCCTTAGCCCCCAACCTCCCTGACCCCCCCCCCAAACAGCTCTCTAACCCTCCACCTCTACCTTACTGGGAGCCATCTTGGGTACTGGCAGCTGTCTGCCAGTACCCTGTTTGCAAATACAAATGTTTTTTTTTTTTTTAAAAATTCATTTTTTTTAATTTTTTCTGTAGTGTAGCTTCCCCCCCCCCACAGACCAATCCCCCACCCGCTCCCAGATCCCTTAGATTTACTTTTGTTAGGGATTTTATCCCCCCTTACTGCCACTCATATGAAATGTTTTTGCTGTAGTGTAGCGGTTCCCACCCGCTCCCTCCCCGTGCACGCGCCCACCCGCCGCCCCCCGTGCACGTGCGCGCTCCCGACAACCCCGCCCCCGATCCCGCCCCCCTCTCTCTTCAGTCTTTCATCGATAGCCGCCCACCCGCCTCCCACGGTCAGCTCCCACCCACCAACGATTTCGGCCATCGATGCCGGTGCAGAGAGGGCCACAGAGTGGCTCTCTCTGCATCGGATGGGGGAAAAATGTTATTGCAGGATGCCTCGATATCGAGGCATCACTGCAATAACCGCAAAGCGGCTGGAAGCGATGAGGATCGCTTCCAGCCGCTTTAATCCCCAAAGTCGTACATGGTACGTCACTGGTCTTTAAAGACCAGTTTGTGTGCGACGTACCCTGTACGACTCGTGTCGTTAAGGGGTTAAACAGAATTAGAGCCTTGTTTTTTTACCTATCAAAACTATATATATTTGTTAAGTACACTGTGTGAGTGAGATTGTGGGTGTGTGGGTGTCTTTGCAAGTGCCTGTGTGTCTCATGTGAGAGTGTGCTAGAGAATGTGTGAGAGAGTGAGATTGTGTCTGTGTGAGATTGTGTGTGTCTTTGCAAGTGCCTGTGTGTCTCATGTGAGAGTGTACTAGAGAATGTGTGAGAGAGTGAGATTGTGTCTGTGTGAGATTGTGTGTGTCTTTGCAAGTGCCTGTGTGTCTCATGTGAGAGAGTATGCTAGATAATGTGTGAGATTGTGTGTGAGTGTGTCTTTGCAAGTGCCTGTGTGTCTCATGTGAGAGAGTGTGCTAGAGAATGTGTGAGATTGCGTGTGTGTGTGTCTTTGCATGTGCCTGTGTGTCTCATGTGAGAGAGTGTGCTAGAGAATGTGTGAGATTGTGTGTGAATGTGTCTTTGCAAGTGCCTGTGTGTCTCATGTGAGAGAGTGAGATTGTGTCTATGTGTGTGAGATTGTGTGTGTGTGTTTGCATGTGCCTGTGTGTCTCATGTGAGAGAGTGTGCTACAGAATGTGTGAGAGAGTGAAATTGTGTCTGTGTGTGTGTGTGTGAGTGTGTGTATGTCTTTGCAAGTGCCTGTGTGTCTCATGTTAGAGAGTGTGCTAGAGAATGTGTGAGATTGTGTCTCTGTGTGGGAAATTGTGTGTGTGTGTATTTGCAAGTGCCTGTGTGTCTCATGTGAGAGAGTGTGCTAGAGAATGTGTGAGAGAGTGAGTCTGTGAGTGTGAGTGAATGTTTGAAATAGTGTGTGAGTTAGTAAGATTGTGTCTCTGTGTGTGTGAGAGTGTGTGTCTTTGCAAGTGCCTGTGTCTCTTGTGAGAGTGTGCTAGAGAATGTGTGAGAGAGTGAGTCTGTGAGTGTGAGTGAATGTTTGAAATAGTGTGTGAGAGAGTACGATTGTCTATGTGTGTGAGAGAGTGAGATTGTGTCTCTGTGTGTAAGAGAGTAAGATTGTGTGTGAGAGTGTGTGTCTTTGCAAGTGCCTGTGTCTCTTGTGAGAGTGTGCTAGAGAATGTGTGAGAGAGTGAGTCTGTGAGTGTGAATGAATGTTTGAAAGATTTAGTAAGATTGTGTGTATGAGAGAGTGAGATTGTGTGTGTGAGAGATTGTATGAGTGCGTTTAAGAGACTGTGAATGTGAGAGAGACTGTCTGTGGGTGTTTTTATGAGTGACTGTGTCTATGTGAGAGAGTGTGTTAGTCTGTGTATGTAAGTTTGTGAGTGTGTGTAAGAGAGAGAGAGTCTGCGTGAGAGTGTGTGTGTTTGAGAGAGTGAGATTGTGTGCATGAGAAAGTGAGTGAGATTGTGAGAGTGTCTGTATGTGAGAGAGTGAGATTGTGGGTGAGAGTGTGTCTGTGTTAGTGAATGTGTGTGTGAGTCTGTGAAATTCTGTGTGAAAGTGTGTGTATTTGTGAGTGCCTGTGTCTCTTTATGAGAGTGCAGTGTTCTCCCCAGATCCTTTTAAATGGCTGCACCACCCATCTGATTTTACTGACCACTTAGCTAAGATGTTACACAATATTACGCTTAAATGCTTCATTTTTCAATAAAGCTGTTTTGAAAAACATTTTAACTCCACTAAAACTTTTTCTAATCACATGGGAAAATTACAAATTCGCAGTAAAACAAATAGCCATGCTGTGTTCTCATTCAAGTGCACCAAAATATTCAAATGGTTAGGAACCACTATTTTAGGGAACCAATAAAAGTCTCTAGGTTGGCGCGGCAACTCAAAATGTTTGTTTTGTTTATGTGAGGTAGGGAAGTAAAGGGGCAGACTGAGCAGAGAAAAAGCCAGTTACGATAAGAGTGGAATATGAAGCATAAGATATGGAAGCTTTCCACGTAATGAGTGTGTACATTACAAAAACTAAAATGTCTCTTGGTAATAAAAATATTTATCAACCGGAGGCCTTGGTGCCATAATGCAGTCATACAGTACAGTGCAAGATTAAGCGCTCCTAAATATCCTGCATTTGTAGAGCTGCCATCTGTCCTGCTGGCCCTGTCACTGTTTTCTCTTTTTATACTTATGTTCTGGTTTCTCTAACAGATACCTGGGACCTCTCAAACCCTGACCAGGAGTGCCCAATCATAAATGCAAACCCCACCCTGCAGCTGTCCACATATATATATATATATATATATATATATATATATATATATATATATATATATATATATATATATATATATATATATATATATATATATATATATATATATATAGAATTAAGTAGAATGTTACCATTCAGTGTCAGTGAGTGGAAACAGGCGTTACTCAAGTAAATGCGCTAGTCAGAGGTATGAAAATCTCATAGAGCAGCTATGAAGGTACAAATATTGTATGATAGACTAAGTCTATACAATATAGGAAAAATAGGAGTCAAAGGGTAAACAGCGCTTATGGAGATTCTTAAAAACTGAATAATATTAAAATCTCGGCAGTGTTGGTGGGTAAAGAAAACAAAAAAAAAAAAAAAAAAAAAAAAGGGAAGAGAAGTATATGAATATACGTATATATATTAGAGTCTTTGATAGGATATTGGAATCCTAGTGTAATGAAGGCGTAATAGATACCCTTACCAAAAGTTACCTCAATCCTATGAGGTAAGTTTGCCGCATTGGAGGATGTATCTAGTGGTTGAATGAATCCTGGATGTTCTGGTCTGTATAAAATCGCTGCCTCTTGGAGTAGAATGGGATGTGGGTCCCCTTTGTGCTGGTTTCTTTAGGAAACTTCCTGTATTTATTGCCTCTTGGAGCTTGGTTTTCTTGTCTTGGTATGAAAGGATGTCAGAGCAGGTGACGTGGTTACAGGGTACTTATTTCTTTTTTCTTTTCTTATTTTTTCTTCATTTTCCTTAGAGTTGTGTCAGCAGATACAAAAAAATTTCCCTTTTCCGACTCCGAGTCGTATATATATATATATATGTTTGTGGCACTTATCTTGCAAAATAATTTCTCATTTGCCTTTTTTTATAACAAAGTACATATATTTTATTGAATTAATAGAATTCTTTATTTATTCAATAGTCATTGTAGGGAAACAAAATACAATATGGCCCTTATATGAAAAGTTAGACATCCCTGGCATCTGTCTGTGATCTTACATTGCTCCACTCCAGATCTTTCCAAAATGTTTTTTTTTTTTCTGTCCTCACCATTACACATTAGGAGGAAGGTATCTCTGTGTCATAAAGTGGGATTTGCCTCCTCCAATTAGTGCAAGCCTCACTGGCCAATTACACACAGCTATCAGGTCCTTACCATCTGCAGACTGATTCTAAGGAGGGAACATGACCACAAATGGAGCAGAAACTGCTTGGCTGGTTCCAATCCACTCATCCAGCCCACACATTAGACATATTTTAGTGAATAATAAGCTGCAGTGAAAAGAAAAGCATTTAGTTTTAGGTTCTGCCCTCACGCTTTGTCAGATTGGTGATGCTTTGCGCCACCTTTAGTATTCAGATTCACCAAAGCTTCAGTCTGAAATGTTTACTACTGGTTGTGATACAGTGTAAAGGATCTGATATGACATCCTTGGATACCACATAATGCCCTTGCTCATAAAATGTGATTAGGTGGTAAAGTTGAGATATGGCATTGTGCTATAAAAAAAACTTTATTTAATTAGACAGACTAAATAAAACATATTAATGATGAGTGATGAGTTTACAGTCTACAGGACAAACACAGTATTATGTATTTAAAAAATAAATAACTTAGAAGTAGTGATTTTTGTTTCCTTTAATATTTTTTCTGCAATGTTTTCACCATGTTATTTCAAGGCAGCAGTGTTCTGCTCATTATTAATCACATTGGCTCTGTAATGATTGCATTATAGTCTCTTATATCTCCTGATATTATAAGCTCCATGTCCTATTGCCCAACCAGTCTCTGCCCCCCCTCCCCCCTTTAGAGTACTCTGGCACTTAAATAGTGACGAGAGACTTATTATAGTATTTTATATCTCCTGATATTATAAGCTCCATGTCCTATTGCCCAACCAGTCTCTGCCCCCCCTCCCCCCTTTAGAGTACTCTGGCACTTAAATAGTGACCAGAGACTTATTATAGTATTTTATATCTCCTGATATTATAAGCTCCATGTCCTATTGCCCAACCAGTCTCTGCCCCCCCTCCCCCCTTTAGAGTACTCTGGCACTTAAATAGTGACCAGAGACTTATTATAGTATTTTATATCTCCTGATATTATAAGCTCCATGTCCTATTGCCCAACCAGTCTCTGCCCCCCCCTCCCCCCTTTAGAGTACTCTGGCACTTAAATAGTGACGAGAGACTTATTATAGTATTTTATATCTCCTGATATTATAAGCTCCATGTCCTATTGCCCAACCAGTCTCTGCCCCCCCCCCTCCCCCCTTTAGAGTACTCTGGCACTTAAATAGTGACCAGAGACTTATTATAGTATTTTATATCTCCTGATATTATAAGCTCCATGTCCTATTGCCCAACCAGTCTCTGCCCCCCCTCCCCCCTTTAGAGTACTCTGGCACTTAAATAGTGACCAGAGACTTATTATAGTATTTTATATCTCCTGATATTATAAGCTCCATGTCCTATTGCCCAACCAGTCTCTGCCCCCCCCTCCCCCCTTTAGAGTACTCTGGCACTTAAATAGTGACCAGAGACTTATTATAGTATCTTATATCTCCTGATATTATAAGCTCCATGTCCTATTGCCCAACCAGTCTCTGCCCCCCCCCTTAGAGTACTCTGTTATTGCATATCAAACCTCAATAAAAAAAATATTGTTTTAAAAAAACCTATAAAACTTGTATACAATTTCTCTCATCTAAAATACTTGTAGAAATGTACTTTGATAAATTTTTCCTGTACTTACATATTTTACTGATATCGTTTTCTACTTCATACATTTGTTTCCAAATTAAAAATTAAAATAGCTTTGAAATCAATAAACTAGCTGAGCAATATACTATGTTGTGTACAAATTCAAACATACTTTGGAATTGCAGCTGGGGCAGAAATATCACAGATGCATAACTGTTTTCCAGAAAATAACCAGTATGTATTTATTTTCATGGCCATCCCTGTCATGTTAACCCTTTGGATAAAAGAGAGTGCTCTTTCAGGCAACCAATGGATAAACCTTCTAGGTACAAACAAAAAAATGATCACAATTTAGTAAGTAACCCTTTCTGGTACATGCACCATTCTCTGTAGTGCTGTTCGCATTTTGTTTAGATACGGGAGTTTTATTCAGTTAATTCTCCCTCCCTCTTTTAGATAACCAAATGTTTTTGTTTTTTCAAAGCTTTTACAATTTAGAGAGACAATCACATTTATCAAGCTACATTTGCTACTTCTGATGGCAGAGATAAATCACCCTAAATTTGTTTGTTCAATTTGATTGACAGGTGCTGCTCTCGTATCAATGGTTATGCAAGATAGGGGGCAGGACTGCGCAGGATAAATCGCCTGCAGCTTGATATATTTTCATATAAGCATTAGCAGAGAATAGTTTTTCCTTGGTGTGGTTTGCAGGCTTATCATATGTTGGCCAAAGGATGTAGCTAAACCCAAACTCTAACCCCCAACACTAACTTTCACTTTAACCCTCAGCCCTAAATTAATTTCCTAATGCCTTTCCAGAATGCAATTAGTCATAGTTGTCGGTAGATTCGACATTCTGCCATTTATACGTTACTGAACCTAGATAAATATGCATTTATTACATCCAAAAGGTCAGGGGTGTAACTAAACCTCACTGCACCCCAGGGCAAAGGCTGTGGAGGGCCCCCAATTCAAAAGTGCAATATCCTGGCATTTGTAATCAGTAGAAGCTGAACCAGCTGCAACATAGGATTAAGGGGAGCTGCAACTGCTTCTCTGTGACTGAGACATCCTTCCCCTTAGGTTAACCAGCACAGAGTATATGTACTTGCACATCCTACCTGTACATACTGTATATGGTATCTTAGTAACCATGCCAGTATACTGTAAGGGGAAATCATTACACTTTCATTACTAGGTCCTCATGTAGTGATGCCACTACTAGGCTTCCTAGAGGTATGGGCCTGGTCCAACTGAGACCCTGTAGTTAAGTCTCTGCAAAAGGTTATATACATAGGTAAAGACTCAATCTATTGCTGCACACATTGCAGCTCACAGCATACAACTGATGTTGCCTATAACCACCAATCATAGTCTATGATTTTCTTGCAAACAAGACTTTACTGAGGGGGATTTTACCTAGGTATTTACGTTTCAAATTAGCTAGGGATAGAATTGCAAACATTATATGCTTTATTGAATTAGACCATGTATTTTGTTTTCATTAGAAGGTACCTTTATTGTAGTGACGTCTTGATTGCTACAAGATTTCAGCACATACCTGTACAACATTTAGACTTCAGTTATCCAGCAGCAGTATTTAAATACTTGCCATTATCTTGGTGCAGTTGAGTTCAGATACCCTTTATATCACTTTAAAGGGACATTAAACAACAAAAAACATTTTTTAAAATGTTTAATTACGGAAAAGAATATGAAACGTTTATTATTGATTTTGTCTGCTTTTACTGTAAGTCAAATCTGTAAACTGTATTGTTTCCACACACTCTCAGATATGCTAGAGAGAATTCTTTGGAATGCGGAACCCTGAACCAAATAAGTTTATCTTGGTCTCATCGGACCACAGGACATGGTTCCAGTAATCCATGTCCTTAGTCTGCTTGCCTTCAGCAAACTGTTTGCAGGCTTTCTTGTTCATCATCTTTAGAAGAGGCTTACTTCTGTGAAGACAGCCATGCAGACCAAATTGATGCAGTGTGCGGCGTATGGTCTGAGCACTGATCTCCCACCCCTTCAACCTCTGCAGCAATGCTGGCAGCACTCATACGTATATTTCCCAAAGACAACCTCTGGATATGACGCTGAGCACATGCACTCAACTTCTTTGGTCGACCATCGCAAAGCCTGTTCTGAGTGGAACCTGTCTTGTGAAACCGCTGTATGGTCTTGCCCACCGTGCTGCAGCTCAGTTTCAGGGTCTTGGCAATCTTCTTATAGCCTATGCCATCTTTATCTAGAGCAACAATTCTTTTTTTTTTTCAGATCCGCAGAGAGTTCTTTGTCATGAGGTGCGTTTGTGATAGTGGTTGGACTGATAGTAAGGGGGGAATATTGCACACCTTATAAAACTTTATCCCAATGTTTTATACAAATTAGCTGAGGTGATGGTAGGTGGCACAAATCAATGCTGATTCCCTGTAGTGAAGTGTTAATATCTCAATATTTATTGATAGTTAAGTGAGTTCCGTGGTAAATTCTATTTGCTTTGTTTAAATTATAGTATCGATTTCTATTAATATATAGATTTCTATTAATAATATACTCCTTATATAAATATAAATAAATAAAATGCCTTTAGTTGGTAAATAAAAACAATTTATTTTCACAATATGTTAAAATGTATACACTTTATGTACTATTGACACCGGTGTCTAAGATTACTATAAAAGATACTAAAAATTGGACAAGCATAAAATAAAATACAATTTCAAGTTAAAATGATATATTTTCAAGTTTAAAATGATACTTTTACGTTGAGTGTTAGTGTTACACTTTGCTAATTTCCACAGTGAGGCCTAATTTCAACGGTATGTTACAGTATTATTAACATTCATATACTTTAGCTGTGGACTGTTATTAGTTTCAGTCTTTTGACGAAATGACCTTACAGTATTGGCCGGGTATATGTGATGGTACACTATATTCTAGTAGTGCTGGTTGTGCTGTTTTAACAGTGCTCTAAAGTACCTTGAAGTGTATCCGTCTGTTGTTGCTGTATCCGTTGGGGAATATTGCGGTTAAATATATGCCGCTACTTGATTCCCTTAAGTGTGTCTGTTTAATGACACGTTTTAAGTATACTGCGGTTAAATAAATGCCGCTGCTTGAAATGACTGGGTTCGATGGATGAGTGGAGATGTTAAATCTCTCAGGCGGTTAAATATATGCCGCTGCGGTGACTTTGTTGCAGTATAGGCTCTACCTGCAGTAAAAAAGTGTGGATGTTGTTATACCCACTGACGTGAGTGTTTCCTGCGGCTTTTCGTGACCGCTTGAAGTGTTGTCGGTCAGTGACCGATCTGGTTCTTCAAGGATGATGGTTCCTGATATTTTGTCCGTCGGGTGTGAGATCTTTATCACTTCAGTTGTTGAGACTTCTGCTTCCGTTTACCGTCGGTCAGTGACCGATCTGCCTGTGTGCTTGGATGTTTAGCTGGAAGCGCTCTTCTTGTGTCCTGTGGTCTTGCAAATCTGTGTGAGGTTGCTCGGGTATCAACGCGTTTCGGCTTCAAAGCCTTTCTCAAGATACCAGATGGGTGGATTGGCCTGCTATTTATACCTGTTTCGGTTAACTGTTAAACTGCCAGTATGGTGTCGTTCCAGTTTTCACTTTGGGTTAGTTCGTGATTTTGTGGATGTTAGCATTCAACAAGACTTAATTCTGGTTAAATTATCTTTCTTACGTGCTTTCTGATATTTTTACTTTCTGATATTCTTGTTTTACATATTTATTGTTTTACATATTTATGCTTTATCGATTGTAAATAATCATTTCTTATTTTGCATATTATTGCAACATGGCTATAAGGAGTATGTATTAATCATATAGCATAATTTAATTTTGGGTATTTTTCTAATTTGTCGTATGTGAATGTTAATTTATTATTGTTTTTTGTTGTGCATATTTTGGAGTGTGTTGTTACGTTATCCTGATATTGCGCTAATTCGCATTTAGGCGTTAAAACCATAATTAGCATAGATCAGATTATAGGTGAAATCAATATGCAATTTATAATATCGATATTGCTTGGAAATTGATCGGGGTTTACTGTATTTTCTACTATAGGTTTTATATACCCTGTATTTGTGGGTTTGAAGTTGCCACACATATAAATTTGAATTTCCAAGATTGTTACTTTTTGTACTTCGTTGACAGACTTTAACATGTGTGTATTTCTAAAAAACGTACTCTAAATTTGGGTTGGTACAACATTAACTCCTGATGTAGAGTATAACGGTGAACTGCTACTTCTTTGACTTAACGTCTTGGTTATTAAGGAGTGTCTTACAAGTTATTACGTGTGTCTGATAGATTATAATATTGGTTTTAAGTGATATTAATGTAGTTGTTAGTGTGATGAAAGTCTATATACAATTAGGTTTGGAGTATACTACAGGATGGCGTTTAGGTCCATTTCACTGTTTAGACCTTTTGGGTATAGAGTTCCCATTTCAAATATTAGTCTGGCTTCTTGGTGTAGAAGTTTTTTCCCTAGATTACCTCCTCTGCTGTCAGGTTTAATCTTTCTAATGCCCCAAAATAGCATTTCATTTGGATTTCCTTTATGACATGTTTTAAAGTGTGCGTATAGTTTTGTGTTGTCTCTTTCTTTTTCAATACTTAGGATGTGCTCTCTCATCCTGTCCTTCAACTTTCTACTAGTTTGGCCTAAGTATTGAAGTTTGCAAGTGCATTCTATTAGATATATGATATTGGTATCCGTGCATCTGATAATTTCATTAATTTTTACTTCTTTATTTGTCACAGTTGATCTTACTGATTTAGATTTGATACTGTGTTTACAAGATTTACACTCGTGGCATGGGAAAAAGCCAGATATGCTTTCATTGTTAAGGTTTCGTTGGGCGGTGTGGTTTTTTTGTTGTTTGTACTCGCTAGGTGCTAGGATATTTTTCAGATTTGTAGCCTTTCGAAATATAATATCTGGATGTTGTTTTAGTCGTTTCCCCAGGATAGGGTCACTTTTTGCAAGGTGCCAGTGTTGCTTAATGATTTTTTCTATTTGTTTGTGTTGGCTGGAATATGTAGTGATGAATGGAATGTGATAGGGGTCTCTATCTTCCTGTTTTTTCATGTTGATTTTTTCTTCCAGAAGGACCTTTCTATCTATTGCTCTGACTTGTTTTTTTGTGTCTACTAGAGTTTTGGGGTGATATCCCTTTTCGGCAAATCTTTTGTCTAAAATTTCAGCTTGTGTGTCATAGTCAGTTACTTTGGTACAGTTCCTTCTTATTCTCGAATACTGTCCTTTAGGTATATTATTTTTCCATTTTGTGTGGTGGCAACTTTTATAGTCAATGTAGCTATTTGCATCTACTTTTTTAAAAAAAGTTGTGGTGGTGATCTCGTTATTTATTATGGCTATCTCTATGTCTAGAAAGCTAATTTTAGTTTTGTTATGTTCATGTGTAAATTTTAGACCGAAGTCGTTATTGTTGAAGTCTAGTATGAACTCCTCCAGTAGTTCCTCATCTCCTCTCCAAATTATGAATATGTCATCTATGAACCGTTTGTAGAGCACAAGATTCGCACCCCAAGGAGTATCAGATAAAAATTGCTCTTCAAAGTGTCCTACAAATAAATTGGCATAACTGGGTGCGAATCTCGTGCCCATAGCTGTTCCTCTTTTTTGTATATAATGGTTACCATTAAAAGAAAAGTAGTTGTTTCTAAGTATAAATTCCATACATTGTAATATAAATTCTTTTTGGGGTTTTTTCATATCACTGTCTTTTGTTAAAAAGGAATTTGTGGCTTCTAAGCCTTTTGTATGGTCTATGCAAGTGTATAAGCTACTTACATCGCAAGTAACTAAGATGTAATTTTCTTTCCAATTAATATGGTCAATTAAATTCAGGAAATGCTTAGTGTCTCTTAAGTGGGAGGGGATGTTGTTTACATATTTTTGAAGAAAGAAGTCTGTGTATTGAGATAGGTTTGATGTCAGTGAATTTATTCCGGATATTATGGGACGTCCTGGGGGGTTAGTTAAATCCTTGTGGATTTTCGGTAGGAAATAGAAAACTGGGGTTCTGGGATGTTCTGTCAGAATAAAATTGAATTCTTGTTTGTTTATTATGCCTTTGTCTTTAGCTGAGAGGATCATTTTATCTAAATTCTTTTTCATTTGCTCAATAGGGTTACCTGTTAATTTATTGTATGTTGTTTTGTCCCCTAATAATCTTTCTGCTTCTTTAAGGTAATTTTCTGTGTCCATAATGACAACTCCTCCCCCTTTATCAGCCTGTTTTATAGTGATGTTTTTGTTCTCTTTAAGCTCTTTTAGGACCTCATTTCTCCAACATAGGTGTGTCCGGTCCACGGCGTCATCCTTACTTGTGGGATATTCTCTTCCCCAACAGGAAATGGCAAAGAGCCCAGCAAAGCTGGTCACATGATCCCTCCTAGGCTCCGCCTACCCTAGTCATTCTCTTTGCCGTTGTACAGGCAACATCTCCACGGAGATGGCTTAGAGTTTTTTAGTGTTTAACTGTAGTTTTTATTATTCAATCAAGAGTTTGTTATTTTGAAATAGTGCTGGTATGTACTATTTACTCAGAAACAGAAAAGAGATGAAGATTTCTGTTTGTATGAGGAAAATGATTTTAGCAACCGTCACTAAAATCCATGGCTGTTCCACACAGGACTGTTGAGAGCAATTAACTTCAGTTGGGGGAACAGTGAGCAGTCTCTTGCTGCTTGAGGTATGACACATTCTAACAAGACGATGTAATGCTGGAAGCTGTCATTTTCCCTATGGGATCCGGTAAGCCATGTTTATTACGATCGTAAATAAGGGCTTCAAAAAGGGCTTATTAAGACTGTAGACTTTTTCTGGGCTAAATCGATTGATTATTAACACATATTTAGCCTTGAGGAATCATTTTATCTGGGTATTTTGATATAATAATATCGGCAGGCACTGTTTTAGACACCTTATTCTTTAGGGGCTTTCCCAAAGCATAGGCAGAGCCTCATTTTCGCGCCGGTGTTGCGCACTTGTTTTTGAGAGGCATGGCATGCAGCCGCATGTGAGAGGAGCTCTGATACTTAGAAAAGACTTTCTGAAGGCGTCATTTGGTATCGTATTCCCCTTGGGGCTTGGTTGGGTCTCAGCAAAGCAGATACCAGGGACTGTAAAGGGGTTAAAGTTCAAAACGGCTCCGGTTCCGTTATTTTAAGGGTTAAAGTTTCCAAATTTGGTGTGCAATACTTTTAAGGCTTTAAGACACTGTGGTGAAAATTTGGTGAATTTTGAACAATTCCTTCATGTTTTTTCGCAATTGCAGTAATAAAGTGTGTTCAGTTTAAAATTTAAAGTGACAGTAACGGTTTTATTTTAAAACGTTTTTTGTACTTTGTTATCAAGTTTATGCCTGTTTAACATGTCTGAACTACCAGATAGACTGTGTTCTGAATGTGGGGAAGCCAGAATTCCTATTCATTTAAATAAATGTGATTTATGTGACAATGACAATGATGCCCAAGATGATTCCTCAAGTGAGGGGAGTAAGCATGGTACTGCATCATTCCCTCCTTCGTCTACACGAGTCTTGCCCACTCAGGAGGCCCCTAGTACATCTAGCGCGCCAATACTCCTTACTATGCAACAATTAACGGCTGTAATGGATAATTCTGTCAAAAACATTTTAGCCAAAATGAACACTTATCAGCGTAAGCGCGACTGCTCTGTTTTAGATACTGAAGAGCATGACGACGCTGATAATAATATTTCTGAAGGGCCCCTAACCCAGTCTGATGGGGCCAGGGAGGTTTTGTCTGAGGGAGAAATTACTGATTCAGGGAACATTTCTCAACAAGCTGAACCTGATGTGATTGCATTTAAATTTAAGTTGGAACATCTCCGCATTCTGCTTAAGGAGGTATTATCCACTCTGGATGATTGTGACAAGTTGGTCATCCCAGAGAAACTATGTAAAATGGACAAGTTCCTAGAGGTGCCGGGGCTCCCAGAAGCTTTTCCTATACCCAAGCGGGTGGCGGACATTGTTAATAAAGAATGGGAAAGGCCCGGTATTCCCTTCGTCCCTCCCCCCATATTTAAAAAATTGTTTCCTATGGTCGACCCCAGAAAGGACTTATGGCAGACAGTCCCCAAGGTCGAGGGAGCGGTTTCCACTTTAAACAAACGCACCACTATACCCATAGAGGATAGTTGTGCTTTCAAAGATCCTATGGATAAAAAATTAGAAGGTTTGCTTAAAAAGATGTTTGTTCAGCAGGGTTACCCTCTACAACCAATTTCATGCATTGTCCCTGTCGCTACAGCCGCATGTTTCTGGTTCGATGAGCTGATAAAGGCGGTCGATAGTGATTCTCCTCCTTTTGAGGAGATTATGGACAGAATCAATGCTCTCAAATTGGCTAATTCTTTCACCCTAGACGCCACTTTGCAATTGGCTAGGTTAGCGGCTAAGAATTCTGGGTTTGCTATTGTGGCGCGCAGAGCGCTTTGGTTGAAATCTTGGTCGGCTGATGCGTCTTCCAAGAACAAGCTACTTAACATTCCTTTCAAGGGGAAAACGCTGTTTGGCCCTGACTTGAAAGAGATTATCTCTGATATCACTGGGGGTAAGGGCCACGCCCTTCCTCAGGATCGGCCTTTCAAGGCAAAAAATAAACCTAATTTTCGTCCCTTTCGTAGAAACGGACCAGCCCAAAGTGCTACGTCCTCTAAGCAAGAGGGTAATTCTTCTCAAGCCAAGCCAGCTTGGAGACCAATGCAAGGCTGGAACAAGGGAAAGCAGGCCAAGAAACCTGCCACTGCTACCAAGACAGCATGAAATGTTGGCCCCCGATCCGGGACCGGATCTGGTGGGGGGCAGACTCTCTCTCTTCGCTCAGGCTTGGGCAAGAGATGTTCTGGATCCTTGGGCGCTAGAAATAGTCTCCCAAGGTTATCTTCTGGAATTCAAGGGACTTCCCCCAAGGGGGAGGTTCCACAGGTCTCAGTTGTCTTCAGACCACATAAAAAGACAGGCATTCTTACATTGTGTAGAAGACCTGTTAAAAATGGGAGTGATTCATCCTGTTCCATTAAGAGAACAAGGTATGGGGTTCTACTCCAATCTGTTTATAGTTCCCAAGAAAGAGGGAACGTTCAGACCAATCTTAGATCTCAAGATCTTAAACAAGTTTCTCAAGGTTCCATCGTTCAAGATGGAAACCATTCGAACAATTCTTCCTTCCATCCAGGAAGGTCAATTCATGACCACGGTGGATTTAAAGGATGCGTATCTACATATTCCTATCCACAAGGAACATCATCGGTTCCTGAGGTTCGCATTCCTGGACAAACATTACCAGTTCGTGGCGCTTCCTTTCGGATTAGCCACTGCTCCAAGGATTTTCACAAAGGTACTAGGGTCCCTTCTAGCTGTGCTAAGACCAAGGGGCATTGCTGTAGTACCTTACTTGGACGACATTCTGATTCAAGCGTCGTCCCTTCCTCAAGCAAAGGCTCACACGGACATTGTCCTGGCCTTTCTCAGATCTCACGGATGGAAAGTGAACGTGGAAAAGAGTTCTCTATCTCCGTCAACAAGGGTTCCCTTCTTGGGAACCATAATAGACTCCTTAGAAATGAGGATTTTTCTGACAGAGGCCAGAAAAACAAAACTTCTAGACTCTTGTCGGATACTTCATTCCGTTCCTCTTCCTTCCATAGCTGAGTGCATGGAAGTGATCGGGTTGATGGTAGCGGCAATGGACATAGTTTCTTTTGCACGCATTCATCTAAGACCATTACAACTGTGCATGCTCAGTCAGTGGAATGGGGACTATACAGACTTGTCTCCGAAGATACAAGTAAATCAGAGGACCAGAGACTCACTCCGTTGGTGGCTGTCCCTGGACAACCTGTCACGAGGGATGACATTCCGCAGACCAGAGTGGGTCATTGTCACGACCGACGCCAGTCTGATGGGCTGGGGCGCGGTCTGGGGATCCCTGAAAGCTCAGGGTCTTTGGTCTCGGGAAGAATCTCTTCTACCGATAAATATTCTGGAACTGAGAGCGATATTCAATGCTCTCAAGGCTTGGCCTCAGCTAGCGAGGGCCAAGTTCATACGGTTTCAATCAGACAACATGACAACTGTTGCGTACATCAACCATCAGGGGGGAACAAGGAGTTCCCTGGCGATGGAAGAAGTGACCAAAATCATTCTATGGGCGGAGTTTCACTCCTGCCACCTGTCTGCTATCCACATCCCAGGAGTGGAAAATTGGGAAGCGGATTTTCTGAGTCGTCAGACATTGCATCCGGGGGAGTGGGAACTCCATCCGGAAATCTTTGCCCAAGTCACTCAGCTGTGGGGCATTCCAGACATGGATCTGATGGCCTCTCGTCAGAACTTCAAAGTTCCTTGCTACGGGTCCAGATCCAGGGATCCCAAGGCGGCTCTAGTGGATGCACTAGTAGCACCTTGGACCTTCAAACTAGCTTATGTGTTCCCGCCGTTTCCTCTCATCCCCAGGCTGGTAGCCAGGATCAATCAGGAGAGGGCGTCGGTGATCTTGATAGCTCCTGCGTGGCCACGCAGGACTTGGTATGCAGATCTGGTGAATATGTCATCGGCTCCACCTTGGAAGCTACCTTTGAGACGAGACCTTCTTGTTCAGGGTCCGTTCGAACATCCGAATCTGGTTTCACTCCAGCTGACTGCTTGGAGATTGAACGCTTGATCTTATCGAAGCGAGGGTTCTCAGATCCTGTTATCGATACTCTTGTTCAGGCCAGAAAGCCTGTAACTAGAAAGATTTACCACAAAATTTGGAAAAAATATATCTGTTGGTGTGAATCTAAAGGATTCCCTTGGGACAAGGTTAAGATTCCTAGGATTCTATCCTTCCTTCAAGAAGGATTGGAAAAAGGTTTATCTGCAAGTTCCCTGAAGGGACAGATTTCTGCCTTGTCTGTGTTACTTCACAAAAAGCTGGCCGCTGTGCCAGATGTTCAAGCTTTTGTTCGGGCTCTGGTTAGAATTAAGCCTGTTTACAAACCTTTGACTCCTCCTTGGAGTCTCAATTTAGTTCTTTCAGTTCTTCAGGGGGTTCCGTTTGAACCCTTGCATTCCGTTGATATTAAGTTATTATCTTGGAAAGTTTTGTTTTTAGTTGCAATTTCTTCTGCTAGAAGAGTTTCAGAATTATCTGCTCTGCAGTGTTCTCCTCCTTATCTGGTGTTCCATGCAGATAAGGTGGTTTTACGTACTAAACCTGGTTTTCTTCCAAAAGTTGTTTCTAACAAAAACATTAACCAGGAGATTATCGTACCTTCTCTGTGTCCGAAACCAGTTTCGAAGAAGGAACGTTTGTTGCACAATTTGGATGTTGTTCGCGCTCTAAAATTCTATTTAGATGCTACAAAGGATTTTAGACAAACATCTTCCTTGTTTGTTGTTTATTCCGGTAAAAGGAGAGGTCAAAAAGCAACTTCTACCTCTCTCTCTTTTTGGATTAAAAGCATCATCAGATTGGCTTACGAGACTGCCGGACGGCAGCCTCCCGAAAGAATCACAGCTCATTCCACTAGGGCTGTGGCTTCCACATGGGCCTTCAAGAACGAGGCTTCTGTTGATCAGATATGTAGGGCAGCGACTTGGTCTTCACTGCACACTTTTACCAAATTTTACAAGTTTGATACTTTTGCTTCTTCTGAGGCTATTTTTGGGAGAAAGGTTTTGCAAGCCGTGGTGCCTTCCATTTAGGTGACCTGATTTGCTCCCTCCCTTCATCCGTGTCCTAAAGCTTTGGTATTGGTTCCCACAAGTAAGGATGACGCCGTGGACCGGACACACCTATGTTGGAGAAAACAGAATTTATGTTTACCTGATAAATTACTTTCACCACCGGTGTGTCCGGTCCACGGCCCGCCCTGGTTTTTTTAATCAGGTCTGATAATTTATTTTCTTTAACTACAGTCACCACGGTACCATATGGTTTCTCCTATGCAAATATTCCTCCTTAACGTCGGTCGAATGACTGGGGTAGGCGGAGCCTAGGAGGGATCATGTGACCAGCTTTGCTGGGCTCTTTGCCATTTCCTGTTGGGGAAGAGAATATCCCACAAGTAAGGATGACGCCGTGGACCGGACACACCGTTGGAGAAAGTAATTTATCAGGTAAACATAAATTCTGTTTTTCTTTTTTACTTAAATTCCATTTGAGCTCTTTATTATCTTCTAGTTTTTCAATATCCTCTTTTACCTTTTTTTCAAATGTCTCAATCATGCTACCTTTTTCTTGAGTGGGATTAAAAATGGATTTTTGTTTGAAATTAGTGTGGATATATTCTGATGTGTAGTTACTGTTATTTTCCAGAGGGTTTCTCAAAAAATACTTTTTTAAGGCTAGTTTTCTTGTGAATTGATTCACGTTTATCAGTGTTTCAAATTTGTTGAGTTTACAGGACGGGGCAAATGATAGACCTTTGTTGAGTATTGTTTTTTGTTTGTCATTAAGTGTTAATTTACTCAGATTAAAGATACCTTTAGGTTCTATTTGGATTTCTTCGTTGCTTTTTTTGAGTCTCCCTCCCCTTCCTCTGTTTCCTCTAATCTTCTTTTTCCTTTCGGTGGGTCGTGTGTTTGGTTTGGGCCTTCTTCTAAAAAAGATCTGTGGTTTATTGCTTTCGTGGATGTAGTGGGGGTTCTGGCTTCTTCTTCATGACTTAGTGCACTGTATCTATTCTGGTGTTCTAAATTTCTTTCTGGTGGATGTGTGGTGGTGCTCTGTTTTTTAAAAATATCTTTAGTTTTCGGTGATTGTGGTCTTTTAAAACTTTCCTTTGGTGTTTCCCTATCTACTTGTTCTTTATTTTGATTTCTCCAAGTGTGATTGTGATTGTAATTATCATAATTGTGGTTGTCAAATCTTCGTTCCCCATAGTTTCTATAATTTTGAAAATATGAAACTCTATTGTCATCTTGGTAGTGTTCATATTTGTTAAAACGTGAGTTTCTGTTATCACCTCTATACTGTTCATTTCTATTGTAGTAGTGTTCATTAGCATCTCTATAGTTGTTTCTGTAGTGGTGATTTCTATTTGAATTTTGGTAATAGTTTGAATTTTGGTAATCATTCTGTATATAGTTTCTGTGTTCTGGTGTATATTCCTCTTCCGTGTTGTGTCTAGTACCTTCCTTGTGTGAATGTCCTGTGTCCCTTTTTCCAAGTAATTCTCTATTACTATGTTTATATTCATTATAAGTGTAGTTGTCACGTCTGTAATTTCTATCTCTATCATTGTCCCAGTTTCTGTATTGGTTATAATGGTTACTTGGTCTTTGAAATCTATTCATGTAATTTCCTTTGTTATGATTGTGGTATCTTTGATAGTTATAGTTACTATCATTACGTGTTTGATTTAAGGTCTTTCCTGTGTTTTGTTGTTCAACCTGCATGTTCCCTGTGTCAGGTTCATTAATGAATTTTTTATTACTAAAGAGTAATGTGTGATTGGGTGGTGTGTCTTCATTGGTATTATCTATTTGTCTTTTGTAGTCCTCAATGTCTCTATTGAATTTTTTCCATTTTATTTCTATTATGTCTTTGTTTAGTTCACCTAGTCTTTTAGCTATTTCTTGTTGTTTTGTGTTCAGAGAATCTGTTAGGTCTGTGTGTTCCAATTTTTCTTTATAGTTTTGGATTTTGATCCCTAATTCCTGTGAAGTTATTTCTCTTGATTTTATAATTACTGTTATGAGTTTAAGGGAAGCAGTTTCCAGAATGTCAAACCACTCTTTACTATGTTCTTCATTTAGTTCGAACGTACAATCTTTTTTAAGTCGTAGGCCCCTTGGGACCATATTTTCTTTTACGTATTTGTTTAGGAAAGCTAACTCCAATTTTTGTTTTATTTCCTTAAATAGAATGTTTTCTAATTCACTTATAGTGTCTTTCTCATTGATGTAATCTATTTTATTGAAATTTGAATTCACGGGGTCAATTTTATTTGAAATATCCTCAAGGATGTTATTTCTAGTATTAAATATGTCCATTCTTCCGGTGTTTCTCACTTGGTGGCCTTTCTTATCAGTCTAGGGATAAATTAATGTATGTGCGTTTGTGATAGTGGTTGGACTGATAGTAAGGGGGGAATATTGCACACCTTATAAAACTTTATCCCAATGTTTTATACAAATTAGCTGAGGTGATGGTAGGTGGCGCAAATCAATGCTGATTCCCTGTAGTGAAGTGTTAATATCTCAATATTTATTGTCAGTCTAGGGATAAATTAATGTATGTGCGTTTGTGATAGTGGTTGGACTGATAGTAAGGGGGGAATATTGCACACCTTATAAAACTTTATCCCAATGTTTTACACAAATTAGCTGAGGTGATGGTAGGTGGCGCAAATCAATGCTGATTCCCTGTAGTGAAGTGTTAATATCTCAATATTTGCTATATGATTAATACATACTCCTTATAGCCATGTTGCAATAATATGCAAAATAAGAAATGATTATTTACAATCGATAAAGCATAAATATGTAAAACAATAAATATGTAAAACAAGAATATCAGAAAGTAAAAATATCAGAAAGCACGTAAGAAAGATAATTTAACCAGAATTAAGTCTTGTTGAATGCTAACATCCACAAAATCACGAACTAACCCAAAGTGAAAACTGGAACGACACCATACTGGCAGTTTAACAGTTAACCGAAACAGGTATAAATAGCAGGCCAATCCACCCATCTGGTATCTTGAGAAAGGCTTTGAAGCCGAAACGCGTTGATACCCGAGCAACCTCACACAGATTTGCAAGACCACAGGACACAAGAAGAGCGCTTCCAGCTAAACATCCAAGCACACAGGCAGATCGGTCACTGACCGACGGTAAACGGAAGCAGAAGTCTCAACAACTGAAGTGATAAAGATCTCACACCCGACGGACAAAATATCAGGAACCATCATCCTTGAAGAACCAGATCGGTCACTGACCGACAACACTTCAAGCGGTCACGAAAAGCCGCAGGAAACACTCACGTCAGTGGGTATAACAACATCCACACTTTTTTACTGCAGGTAGAGCTTATACTGCAACAAAGTCACCGCAGCGGCATATATTTAACCGCCTGAGAGATTTAACATCTCCACTCATCCATCGAACCCAGTCATTTCAAGCAGCGGCATTTATTTAACCGCAGTATACTTAAAACGTGTCATTAAACAGACACACTTAAGGGAATCAAGTAGCGGCATATATTTAACCGCAATATTCCCCAACGGATACAGCAACAACAGACGGATACACTTCAAGGTACTTTAGAGCACTGTTAAAACAGCACAACCAGCACTACTAGAATATAGTGTACCATCACATATACCCGGCCAATACTGTAAGGTCATTTCGTCAAAAGACTGAAACTAATAACAGTCCACAGCTAAAGTATATGAATGTTAATAATACTGTAACATACCGTTGAAATTAGGCCTCACTGTGGAAATTAGCAAAGTGTAACACTAACACTCAACGTAAAAGTATCATTTTAAACTTGAAAATATATCATTTTAACTTGAAATTGTATTTTATTTTATGCTTGTCCAATTTTTAGTATCTTTTATAGTAATCTTAGACACCGGTGTCAATAGTACATAAAGTGTATACATTTTAACATATTGTGAAAATAAATTGTTTTTATTTACCAACTAAAGGTATTTTATTTCTTTGTCATGAGGTGCCATGTTGAACTTCCAGTGACCAGTATGAGAGCGTGTGAGAGCAATAACACCAAATTTAACACACCTGATCCCCATTCACACTTGAGACCTTGTAACACTCGTGACACCGGGGAGGGTAAATGGCTAATTGGGCCCAATTTGGACATTCCACTTAGGGGTGTACTCACTTTTGTTGCCAACGGTTTAGACATTAATGGCTGTGTGTTGAGTTATTTTGAGGGGACAGCAAATTTACACTGTAATACAGGCTGTACACTCACTACTTTACATTGTAGCAAAGTGTCATTTCTTCAGTGTTATCACACGAAAAGATATAATAAAATATTTACAAAAATGTGAGGGGTGTACTCACTTTTGTGAGATACTGTATATTTAAAAATAGAAATAACATTTTCTTCTAAGTGAAGGACATTGTAATGTAAAATATTTACAATAAATACACAGTAAAGCACATTATAAAATATCAAAATTGAATACAAATGATTTTTCCACATTTAAAAAAGAGCAGCAAGGTATGTATGTATGTATGTATATATAAATGTATTTATATATGTGTATTAATGTCTATACATGTGTATATATGTATGTATATACATATATGAATACACATATACAGTGTGTATGTATATATATATATATATATATATACTTTATGTGTGTGTGTATGTGTATATATATATATATATATATATATATATATACAATATAGCCATTTCCATTCAAACAACTTGTCAAATACTATATACCTTTTAACATTTATATAAAAGTTTTAATATTTATTTTAATAATTTTATCAGAAGGTGTATATATGAATGTAACAATTTATTTTAATGTACTTATGTTGTGTTTAATGTACTTATGTTTGTTGCATATTATTTTTAACTATATATTTGTTTTAAATTCAGTCACGTAAACCCAGAGTGTGCAAAATGTGCTTGCCCTCAAGCGAACACGTCTCATTTCAACTAACAATAGCGCTATGTAAGCTTTGCTATATACTATCTTCAGTTTCTGAAACCCTTGGCTTGAAAAGCTCATAGACATTTAACTATATAAATTGTATTGTATTATAAACTGCAACATTTTTATATGTACATGTCTTTTATTATTGCAGATTGTTTTGAAGTTAGAACACATCCAGCTAACAAAATGAGCCTCGTACAGAGAGAGATCCTGCTTAATTGACATTTTATAACTTCTGTATCTGTCACACTGCAAGATTTTGCTGTAAATTGGAGCACACGGACCAAGAACATGTACATGTTTGATGGGCACAAGATAAATTCTAATAGAAACGGAGTCTCTATGGACCTTCATCTACTTTAAAAAGGCAATGCTTCCTTATTCCTTAAATATAGAACAGTGCAAGATGAAGGTGATTACACCTGCACTATCTTAAAGGGACAGTCTACACCAGAATTTTTATTGTTTTAAAAGATAGATAATCCCTTTATTACCCATTCCCCAGTTTTGCATAACCAACACAGTTATATTAATATACTTTTAACCTCTGTGATTATCTTGTATCTAAGCCTCTGCAAACTGCCCCTTTATTTCAGTTCTTTTGACAGACTTGCAGTTTAGCCAATCAGTGCCTGCTCCCAGATAACTTCACGTGCACGAGCACAGTGTCATCTATATGAAACACATGAACTAACACCCTCTAGTGGTGAAAAACTGTTAAAATGCATTCTGAAAAGAGGTGGCCGTCAAGGTCTAAGAAATTAGCATATGAACCTCCTAGGTTAGGTTTTCAACTAAGAATACCAAGAGAACAAAGCAAAATTGGTGATAAAAGTAAATTGGAAAATTGTTTAAAATTACATGCTCTATCTGAATCATGAAAGTTTATTTTGGCCTAGACTGTCCCTTTAATTTCACCAGACATTGGAAGATCCACTATATTCCTAAAAGTTGCAGGTAAAAGTCATTAACGGGTTGTTTTCCGGTGCAATATATGTAAGCAAAGAGTCAATTACACGAAATACTGAAAAGTGTTTGTTGATAGCGTTAGTTATTGTTCATTACAGCGTTTTTGTCTAAAAATGTTTTTTTTTTTCTTAAGTATTATTATTCTATACATTAAGTCCTGTCCAGCCCATAATCTTAAAAGATTAAAAAGTATTTTGCACTTTTAGTTAAAATATGCAACATGAATACGCATTGCCACAATTACAATTGATGAGGTAAATATGTAACAATAAGCAACGCATCACAAGCCTTTCAAATGTATTTGTGGCATGATGACACCCTTTTTAATTTTACATGGTGTCATTTCGACAGTGATATTCCAGTCTGTCACAGAATGCTTTTCCAGAATTGTTTAACTGCATCATGTCTGGCCCCTCTGTGTGTGTTATTGTTTAACCCCTTAATGACAACTGACGTACCAGGTACGTCATGCATTAACAACCAGTTAATGACAATAGACGTACCTGGTACGTCAGTTGTCTAACAGAGTGCTGGAAGCGATCGCAATCGCTTCCAGCAGCTCTCAGGGTATTGCAGTGATGCCTCCATATGGAGGCATCCTGCAATACCTTTTTAGAAGACTCCGATGCAGAGAGAGCCACTCTGTGGCCCTCTCTGCACCGGTAGCGATGGTGCCGTTCGTTGGTGGGTGGGAGCATAACAGGGAGGCGGGTGGGCGGCCCATCGCTACCCGGCATCCGGTTCCTGTAAGTGCAATGTGCACGCCGGGTGCCGGGAGCGTGCGGGGGCGCCGTGCGTGTGCGCGCGCGCGATTAGCTGGCCACTGACACCAATATGGAGGGAAGAGGGGGGAAAAAAGATTTAAAAAAAATAAATATATAAGGATCTGGGAGGGGGAGGGGGTTGGGGTATTGTGGGGGGCTGCTACACTACAGAAAACATTAATAATGGCAAAAAGACAAAAAGATACTTTTGTTTTTGGGGCAAATTGGGTACTGGCAGACAGCTGCCAGTACCCTAGATGGCGGCAATTAGGTAGGGGAGAGGGTTAGAGAGCTGGGGGGGGGGGAATCATGGAGGTTGGGGCTAAGGCAGGGGTCCATCACAGCTAAAACATTTTATTTTTTTTTATTAAAAAAAAGAAAAACTCCTTTTATTTAGTACTGGCAGACTTTCTGCCAGTACTTAAGATGGCGGGGACAATTGTGGGGTGGGGGAGGGAAGAGAGCTGTTTGGGAGGGATCAGGGGGTGGGATGTGTCAGGTGGGAGGCTGATCTCTACCCTAAAGCTAAAATTAACCCTGCAAGCTCCCTACAACCTACCTAATTAACCCCTTCACTGCTGGGCATAATTTACGTGTGGTGCGCAGCAGCATTTAGCGGCCTTCTAATTACCAAAAAGCAATGCCAAAGCCATATAAGTATGCTATTTCTGAACAAAGGGGATCCCAAAGAAGCTTTTACAACAATTTGTGCCATAATAGCACAAGCTGTTTGTAAATACTTTCAGTGAGAAACCTAAAATTGTGAAAAATGAATTTTTTTTTAATTGTTTGCTCGCATTTGGCGGTGAAATAGTGGCATAAAATATATCAAAATGGGCCTAGATCAATACTTGGGGTTGTCTACTACACTACCCTAAAGCTAAAATTAACCATGCAAGCTCCCTACAACCTACCTAATTAACCCCTTCACTGCTGGGCATAAAACACGTGTGGTGCGCAGCAGCATTTAGCGGCCTTCTAATTACCAAAAAGCAACCCCAAAGCCATATAAGTCTGCTATTTCTGAACAAAGGGGATCCCAAAGAAGCATTTACAACCATTTGTGCCTTAATTGCAGAAGCTGTTTGTAAATAATTTCAGTGGGAAACCTAAAGTTTGTGATCTTTTTCTTTTATTTGATGACATTTGGCGGTGAAATAGTGGCATGAAATATACCAAAATGGACCTAGATAAATGCTTTGGGATGTCTTCTAAAAATAAATATATACATGTCAAGGGTTATTCAGGTTTTCCTGACAGATATCAGGGTTCCAATGTAACTAGCGCTAATCTTGAAAAAAAGGGGTTTGGAAATAGCAAAGTGCTACTTGTATTTATGGCCCTATAACTTGCAAAAAAAGCAAAGAACTTGTAAGCATTGGGTATTTCTAAACTCAGGACAAAATTTAGAAACTATTTAGCATGGGTGTTTTTTGGTGATTGTAGATGTGTAACAGATTTTGGGGGTCAAAGTTAGAAAAAGTGTGTGTGTAGGAAGAACAATGGACAGACATTCTATCTCACAACATCTGGAAAGTTTGGGAGGAAAGAATGCACATTTTTAAAGGGACATAAAATCCACATTTTTTTTTCTCATAATTCAGATAAAATTATAAACAACTTTCCAATTTTCTTTCATTATCAAATTTGCTTCATTCTCTTTGTATCCTTTGTAAAAGGAGCAGAAACTAATGACAAGGGGCAGGCACTAATCAGCAGTTAGCTCTCTGTAGTGCTAGGTATAGAAACATAGATATTGACGGCAGATAAGAGCCATAGGCCCAGCAAGTCTGCCCGACCTTACCTAACAGTATAAACTTATCTAGTTCGTAGGATAGCCCTATGCTTGTCCCATGCATTTTTAAAGTCCCCCACAGTGTTTGTTGCTACTACCTCTTGAGGAAGTTTATTCCATAAATCAATCACTCTTTCTGTAAAGAAGTGCTTCCTCAAATTACTCCTGAATCTACTACCCTTTAGCTTGAGCTCATGACCCCTTGTTATTGAATTTTCCATTTTATGTAAAATACCCACAGCCTCAGTTTTACTAAACCCTTTAATGTACTTGAAAGTTGCTATCATATCACCTCTTTCCCTTCTCTCCTCTAAGCTATACATATTTAGGTCATTGAGCCTATCCTGGTAAGTTTTATTTTTTAGACCATGTACCATTTTGGTAGCCCTCCTTTGCACAGATTCAACTTTGTTAATATCCTTCTGAAGATATGGCCTCCAGAACTGCACACAATACTCAAGATGAGGCCTAACTAATGATCTATAAAGTGGCATAAGAACCTTACTATTTCTGCTGCAAATACCTCTACCAATTCATCCAAGCATTCTGCTAGCCTTACTCGCTGCATTACTACATTGTTTACTAAGTTTTAAATCATCTGAAATAATAATTCCCAAGTCCTGTTCCTCATCTGTAACAGTCAGTAAAGTGTCATTGAATCTGTAATTAACATTTGGATTTTTCTTCCCTAAATGCATTATTTTACACTTTGCTGTGTTAAACTTTAGATCCCAGTCGTTTGTCCAATCCTCCAATTGTTGTATATCACTTCTCATTTTGTCTACCCCCCCTGGAACATCCACTCTGTTACAAATTTTTGTATCATCTGCAAAGAGACATACTTTCCCCTGTAGCCCTTTGCTGATATCGCAGATAAATATGTTAAACAAAACAGGCCCCAGAACTGACCCCTGAGGAACACCACTAGTAACAGCCCCCTCTGCTGAATGAACTTCATTTACTAAGACACTTTGTTTTCTGTCCTTAAAGGGACACTAAACACATGCTTAAAATCCTTAAATCTTGCTCCTTCTAATCAATCAAAATGAAGTTAGCATGAATGTCTATGCCCACTTGTCATCTTACCCCAAATTGTTCAAAAAAAGTGTTTTCAATAACAATGGTATACCTGTGCTCTATGGATGTATGCATGCCGCCATATTGTGACGTGCGTTACACACAGGTACACCAGTCACATGACACGCACGCATAGTGTTCTATTATGTATTTGCTGCTTAGAAGGAATCACATCTGCAGCACACGCTCACTGTGATGCATACAACAGCAGCACATGTGATTCTTGCAGAGCGTGTGCTGCAGTGTTTGTGGAGATAATCTAATAGTAATAAGAATTTTAACACAGCAATACATAAGTTAGTAAATGCGGCGTCATGAACAAGAATTGAAAGTAACAAGCTCTGGGAAGGAAGGGGGAGATCAGTCCAGAAATAAACGATACGTCTTGCATAGGAAAACACAAGCTCCGGTTATATACAATGGTTGCTAAGCACTCCTGACCCTGCAGTGCATAATACTGCACTGGGAGATCCTTACCCTTCCAGCCCGAAAGTTAGATTACACCTTGGGCTCAAAGCATGACTCCACACGCCCGCTAACAAAAGGCAGCCTAGTCTGTCTCTGCCAGGGAGCGTTTGCAAACTCCACAACTGCAGCCTGTTACCAGCGTCTGGAAACTCTACATACTGGGGAGCATGTTCAAACTAATGTCAATCACTTAGCCGGCTCCCTAGCTATATAGATATAGAAGCTACACGCTTAAGGATTGTTGTAGTAGAGTACATACCGGACACTATTATCTGAATGGTGCAATATCGCCAGACGCCCCCTTCACCTAGTTGTTAGATGAGCAGTGTGAAAAAGTTTTGTAGCACATTACCACTATTATCGAATCTGGTCAGTAACATATCTATATCAATTTGTATTAGCTCAAACAACATTTTCATGGGCCAACCATGTCATCTGTTTTACGAACATCTTTGAACTACCCATTGAGTGAGATCACAGTACATAGGGGCGTTTACTTAGACAATGATCCGATTGGTTGTGAAGGGGGCGTCTGGCGATATTGCACCAATTTGATTACTATTTGATTATCTCCACAAACACTGCAGCACACGCTCTGCAAGAATCACATGTGCTGCTGTTGTATGCATCACAGTGAGCGTGTGCTGCAGATGTGATTCCTTCTAATCAGCAAATACATAATAGAACACTATGCGTGCGTGTCATGTGACTGGTGTACCTGTGTGTAACGCACATCACAATATGGCGGCATGCATACACCCATAGAGCACAGGTATACCATTGTTACTGAAAACACTTTTTTTGAACAATTTGGGGTAAGATGACAAGTGGGCATAGACATTCATGCTAACTTCATTTTGATTGATTAGAAGGAGCAAGATTTAAGGATTTTAGCAGGCAGGTGTTAAGTGTCCCTTTAAGCCAGCATTCCACCCAGTTCACAATTTTTGAATCTAGACCAAGGAGATACAGTTTGTGAATTAGTTTATTGTGTGGGACGGTGTCAAATGCTTTGCTGAAATCTAGATGCTTTTTTAACAGAGGATACCAAGAGAACAAACAGGTAGATTACGAGTTATGCACGCTATAGGGAATTTAACAAGTGCAACAAAAGTTGCGTTATTTCACCCCCTATAGCGCAGCTATACAAGTTTTCAAAAAGCCATCTTGTGCATGAGATATGGTTGAGTTGAGCTCTATACCGCACACAATTCAAGCACTGTTTTGACGTGCTCGTGCACGCTTTCCCCATAGACATCAATGGGGAGAAGGTGTTAAAAAACCTAACACCTGCGATCGCGGAATGAAAAACTCTGTAACGCAGCCCCATTGATGTCTATGGGGAAAAAAAAGATACGTTTAAACCTCAGGTCTAAACACCCCTAATCTGCTGCCCCTGACATCGCCGGCACCTACATAAACGTATTAACCCCTAATCTGCCGCTCCCGATATCACTGCCACCTAAATAAAGCTATTAACCCCTTATCTGCCGCTCCTGATATCGTCGCCACCATACTAAAGTTATTAACCCCTTTTCCCCTGCACCCCAACAACACCCACACTATAATAAATATATTAACCCCTATTCCGCTGCTCCCCAACATCGTCGCCACTAAATAAAGTTATTAACCCCTAAACCCCTGGCCTCCCACATCACTACCACTAAATAAACCTATTAACCCCTAAACCGTAAGCCCCCCATATTGCAACAACCTAAATTAAACTATTAACCCCTAAGCCTAAGCCTAACCCTAAAGTAACCCTAACCCTAAAAAAACCCTAACATTAACATAATTAAAATATATCTAAATTAAAGTTACAATTATTAACTAAATAATAACTATTTAAAACTAAATACAAACGTACCTGTAAAATAAAACCTAAGCTAGCTACAATATAACTAATAGTTATATTGTAGCTAGCTTAGATTTTATTTTTATTTCACAGGTAAGTTTGTATTTATTTTAACTAGGTAGACTAGTTACTAAATAGTTATTAACTATTTACTAACTACCTAGTTAAAATAAATACAAACTTACCTGTGAAATAAAACCTAAGCTGCCTTACACTAAAAACTAACATTACCAAAAATAAAAAGCACTAAAATTACAAAAAATAAAAAAACCTACCATTACAAAAAATATGAAATTATCCAAAACAATAAAAATTATTCCTATTCTATTACCCTGTTTAAAAAACAAAATAAATAAGCCTTATCTATAATAAACTACCAAGGGCCCTTAAAATCAGCCAATAGGAATGCCAGGGACACCATTTTGAATCGCGTTCCTTGCATTGAAGATTCAGTATACGGCGGCGACTGTATGAAGAGGATGCTCCGCGCCGGATGTCTTCAGGATGGACCTGCTCCGCACCACCGGGATGAAGATAAAAGACACTGCCGGGATGAAGATAGAAGATGCCACCTGGATGAAGATGGAGCCATCTGGATGAAGATGGATCCACCTTCTGCCTGGATGAAGTTGGAGCCGCCTGCTGCCTGGATGAAGATGGAGCCGCTTGGATGAAGATGAAGCCGCCGGGATGAAGATCCTTCAAGTGGGTCTTCAGCAACTGTAAGTGGATCCTCGGGGTTAATGTTAGGATTTCTTAAGGTTTTTTTTTTTATGTTTTTTTTTTAGTTTAGGGTTTGCAAAAGAGCTAAATGTCCTTTTAAGGGAACTGCCCATACAAATGCCCTTTTCAGGGCAATGGGTAGCTTAGGTTTTTATTAGAGTTAGGTTTGTTTATTTTGGGGGGTTGGTTGGGTGGTTGGTTTTACTGTTGGGGGGTCTTTGTAATTTTTTTTACAGGTAAAAGAGCTGTTTAACTTAGGGCAATGCCCTACAAAAGGACCTTTTAAGGGCTATTGGTAGTTTATTTTAGGCTAGGGTATTTTTTTATTTTTATAGGGCTATTAGATTAGGTGTAATTCTTTTTTATTTTTGATAATTTCATTTGCGGCTTTCGGTTTAGGGGTTAATACGTTTATTATAGTGGCAGCGGAATTAGGGGTTAATAACTTTAGTATAGTGGGCGGACAGCAGATTAGGGGTTAATAATATTTAAATAGTGTTTGCGATGCGGGAGGGCGGTAGTTTAGGGGTTAATAACTTTAGTATAGTGGCGGAGATGTTAGGGAGCGGCGAAATAGGGGTTTATCATTTTTATTAGTGGCAGAGATGTCAGTAGCAGCAAATTAGGGGTTAATAACTTTAATATAGTATTTGCAATGCGGGAGGGCCTCGGTTTAAGGGTTAATAGGTAGTTTATGGGTGTTAGTGTACTTTGTAACAGTTTAGTTATGAATTTTATGTAACAGTTTTGTTGCGCAAAACTCATAACTACTGCTCTCAGATTGCGAAACGGATGTTGTCGGTATAGGCCCAGCGCTACGGAATTTGGCGGCGCTATACAAATAAATGATAATAATAATAGGCTATAACGCAAGCTTTTTAGCCTTACTGCAAAATTTGTAATGGCTGCGCTATGGAAGTCCCATGAAAAACGTAATTTTTACGTGTGCGGGACTGACGTTGCATTACAGGCTAAAAGGCTTGCGGTACAGCTATACAGACAAGACTTGTAATGCCTGCAGTGCTGTTTTAACACTGAAATTACTATTTTTTTCAGCGTTAAAACATGAACACACAACTCGTGATCTAGGTGAAAGCAAGTAAGATTCTATAGCAACACAACAGAAAATACTTGTAATTACAAGGTGTTTACTGTCCCTTTAACAAATTGATTGAGAATCCTAAAAAGCTGTAAAATTGTATAATTTTGCATTATTAAATGTTCTCCTTAAAAGAGCACAATGTATCTTTTTTCCACCAATAGCACAACCAATTGTGAGTCTCGAACCAATGAATCCGCATGTACTGGATGGAGAAACAAAGACATTTTTTTGTGATGTAAAAGAATTTTTTTATCCACAAGATTTTGAAATATTCTGGCGTGTGATCAACCAGGGAAAAGAGAAAATACTTAACAGAAATATATGCACTGGCATTCCCTCTCTGGGCAAAACTGGTACATTTAGTGTTACCAGTCAGATATCAGTGGTTTTCTCAGGAAATGACTATGGAGCAGTATATATGTGTGAGGACAGACACAAATCTGTGAAAAAGCTTTTAAGAAGAAATACAACTATATGCTTTTGTTTAAGTCATAGTAAACACCTTGTAATTATGAAACATTTCTGTTGTCCTGCTATATGAATCTATAAGTCCAAGCAAGTGGCGAGCTGTCTCCCATAGAAGTGAAATAATCTCTCTGGAATAGAGCACCTGCTTTCATTTTGCGACATAAAACATAGAGACTTGCAGGTGTAACATGCTTAGAGAATACAAAAAGAGCTGTGAAAAGACTTCAAACATGCCAGAGAAACACCCCTGTTCAGCCCACTCGCGACTTGCTGATAGAAAAATACATTTTGTTATGATTTTAACTTGGTAATTTTACATTGTATTGTAAGTTAAATATGATTTTGCTGTGTACAAATTAAATATATTTTTTGTTCCTGTATACTTTAAATACAAATTTCACTACATAATGTAAATTCCTATTTTGCTGTAAATTTTTAATAGAAATGTCAGTGCTACTAATAACTTGCTTTTTAATGCAAACTTTGATTATACTTTTTACGTTGTACTTTCAATATGCCTTTTAAGCTGATTTTTTTTATTGAGCACTATACTGTAATACATGTGTCGCTCTTTCGCATACAGAAATGTCGGTTAGCAAAACCTGTGATGGATCTAGCATAGAGACGATAAAACTGAACAAAACCCCCAAATTTGCATCTATGTCATATGCAAATCTAAAGGGATTAAATAGTATATTGAAAGACTTCCTTTAAATCAAGATGTGATGTATCTTCATGTCAGCCGCTTTGGAATCAGTCCGGGATGCGACCCAACTGCTAGCGTGAATTGAAAGCACACGCTAGCACACTGAGAAATATCCAGGACGTGACCCACTCAGGAAACAGATGAGAAAGATAACAAAAATAATTATTGTTCCAGTATGCAGGAAAGCCACAAAGGAAAAAACGTCCCTTTAAGCAGTTCAAAGAATATAAAGGAAATGCTCTTATTTGCAGCTTTGAAAAAAGGTCCTCTTTAGCAGGCTTGTAAAACAAAGGCAAAGTTCTCTTTTGCAGCTTGTAAAAGTAAAATGTCCCTTTAAGCAGGTTTATAACAAACAGAAAGGCAAAGTTCTCTTTTGCAGCTTGAAAAGTAAAATGTCCCTTTAAGCAGGTTTTAATTATCAAAGAAAAGGTTATAGATTAAGGCAAAAGCAAGGTCAGGCAGGCAGAAGTCGGCATCCAAACAACAATAGAAGAATAAGGCAAAAAGCAAGGTCAGGCAGGCAGAAGTCGGTATCCAAATATCAGCAAAAGGGTTAAGGCAAAAGGCAAGGTCAGGCAGGCAGAAGTCGGTATCCAAATATCAGCAAAAGGGTTAAGGCATGAGGCTTGGTCAGGCAGGCAGAAGTCGGTACACAAGAAAACAGAATTTGATAAGGTACTCACAAACTCCAAAGGGAACAAACAAACGGGCCCCGAGTAAGATCTCCCGCCGTGGTTTAAAGGCAGGAGCGGCAACGTCATCAGAGGGGTGTGTTGGAGGAAGCGTCACGTTGCTAAGCAACGTGACGTCATTCACTCAGAGAAGATCCGGGAGCCGCGGCGACACGGCAATGAACGGACAGAATCATGACAGCACCCCCCTCCTCAAGGACCCCTCCGGGGGACAGGACCAGGCCTATCAGGATGAGTCTTGTGGAAGGCCTTGATCAAAGTAGGAGCATTTACTTGATGAGCCGGTTCCCAAGAACGTTCCGTGACTGGATAACCCTTCCAATGAATGAGATAATACAATTTCTTGCCACGTAGCTTGGAATCCAGAATATGGCTGATCTCAAACTCAGGGTGTCCATGCACAAATAGAGGTGGAGGTTTGGAAAAAGGCTTAGAATACCTGTTAGTCATCACAGGTTTCAAAAGAGAAACATGGAATACCGGATGGACTTTGAGAGACTTGGGTAAAGCCACCCGATAAGCAGTGGAACACACCTGACCCAGTATTCGGAAAGGACCCACGTATCGTGGTCCCAATTTGTTAGAAGGTTGTTTCAGGCGAAGAAAACGAGAGGAAATCCAAACTTTATCACCAGGGCGATATTTGGGAGCCTTCTTCCGTCGAAGGTCAGAAAAGAACTTGTAACGTCTAGAAGCTACAGAAAGAATACGATGTATTTTCCGCCAATGTCGAGTTAATCTTCGGGCTGTAAGATCAGAAGCAGGATTCACTGTGGAAGAAGTATGCAAAGGAAATGTTCTGGGCTGATATCCGTAAGCTGCATGAAAAGGAGAAGTCTGAAGGGAGGAATTGTACCGGGCATTATGAGCCAATTCAGCCAAAGGAAGGTAAGAAGTCCAGTTAGAGTGATAATGATCCACATAATGTCTAAGATATGTTTCAAGACACTGGTTTACCCTTTCAGTCTGGCCATTAGATTGTGGGTGGTGAGAAGTAGAGAGAGATATAGTAGTTCCAAAATGTTTACAAAGTGACCTCCAAAATCGAGAAACAAACTGTACCCCTCTATCTGAAACAATATCTAGAGGAAATCCATGGATTCTTACAATATGTGAAATAAAAAGTTCAGAGAGTCTTTTGGCAGATGGTAATCCTGGTAAGGGTACAAAATGGGCAGTCTTAGTGAACCTGTCGACCACCACCCAAATAGTATTGTTTCCAGCTGACAAGGGAAGGTCGGTAATGAAGTCCATGGATACATGAGTCCAAGGCTGATGAGGTATGGGCAATGGTTGTAGCAATCCTGAAGGAAGTTGGCGTGGAGTTTTGTTCATTGCACATTGTGTGCATACTGAGACGTAATCTTTCACATCTTGAGAGAGAGTAGGCCACCAGACATGCTGTTTGAGATTTCGAGTGGTAATACTGATGCCAGGATGTCCAGAAAGGGGACTATCATGAGCCCAAAATAAAATCTTGGAACGAAGGCGTTCAGGAACAAAGAGTAAACCATCAGGAGGTTTACAGGACAAAGGAAGATTCCTTTGAGCAGACTGTAAATCTTGTAACCAGGAAGTTGTTAACTGGGCTATGACTTCATGAGGTTGGAGAATGGTACCAGACTCAGGAACTGGGGTATCTTGAAATTGTCTGGAAAGGGCGTCTGCTTTAATATTTTTTGAACCAGGTATGTAAGACAAATTATAGTGAAACCGGGAGAAGAATAATGACCAGCGTGCTTGCCTGGAATTCAATCGTTTGGCTGTTTGGAGATAAAGAAGGTTCTTATGATCAGTGAGTATGGTAAATGGCAAAGAAGTACCTTCCAGCCAATGCCTCCATTCATCCAATGCCATTTTGATGGCAAGCAACTCTTTATTCCCTACGTCATAGTTAAATTCAGAAGGAGTGAATTTTTTAGAGAAGAAAGCAACAGGATGAATCTTTCCAGTCTCTGGTATTCGTTGAGACAGAACAGCTCCAGCAGCAACAGAGGAAGCATCAACTTCCAGGATAAACTGAAAATCAGGATTCGGATGACGGAGAATAGGTGCTGAGGAAAAAGCTTCTTTGAGAGACTCAAAAGCTTCTATAGCCTTAGGAGGCCATTTTTTACAGTCTTGTCCTTTTCTAGTGAGAGAAGTAAGAGGAGAAGTAATAGTAGCAAAATCCTTGATGAACTTCCTGTAGTAGTTGGCGAAGCCCAGAAAACGTTGTAAAGCCTTCAAAGAATCAGGTCTAGGCCAATCCAAGATGGCAGAAAGTTTAGTAGGATCCATTTCAAATCCAGATGCCGATATTACATAACCCAGAAAGGGTATGGATTTTTGATGGAAAGAACATTTCTCCAGTTTAGCAAACAGATGGAATTCTCTTAAACGTTGAAGTACTTTCTTGACGTGGTGTACATGATCTTGGTGGTTCTGAGAAAAAATTAAGATGTCGTCAAGGTATATAATGACAAAGATATTCAAAAAATCACGAAAGATCTCGTTTACAAAATGTTGGAAGACCGCCGGAGCATTGCATAGCCCGAAGGGCATGACCAAATATTCGTAATGCCCAAATCGAGTGTTAAAGGCAGTCTTCCACTCATCTCCTTTGCGTATACGGATCAGATTGTATGCACCACGTAGATCGAGTTTGGTGAATATGGTGGCTCCCTGAAGATAAGTAAAAAGTTCAGGAATAAGGGGTAGAGGATAACTGTTCTTGATGGTAATCTGATTTAATCCTCGGTAATCAATACAGGGTCTTAATCCGCCATCCTTTTTTCCTACAAAAAAGAAACCAGCCCCTACAGGGGAAGAGGAGGGTCGAATAAATCCTCTAGCCAGATTGTCTTTAATATATTCTTCCAAAGCCATGTTTTCAGGTTTAGAAAGTGGATATGTCTTGCCTCGAGGATAGGTAGCCCCGGGAAGGAGATCAATGGGGCAATCAAAAGGGCGGTGAGGAGGAAGACGTTCAGCTTCTTTTTTGGAGAAAACATCCACAAAGTCATGATAAGACATAGGTAGGGAGTCCGGAGTTTCGACTGTGAGAGCAATAGTGAGTGGTAACTTGGTAATCTTTTGAAGACACTTAGTCTGGCATGTAGATCCCCAGGAAGTGAGTTCACCGAAAGTCCAAGAAAAAATAGGATTGTGAATTTGGAGCCAGGGTAAACCCAAGATAATGGGAAATTGAGGAGTGGGAATGACATCAAAACAAATTGTCTCGGAATGAAGTATTCCTACGGTGAGAAGTAAGGGTTGAGTAGCAAACTGAATATATCCAGAACCCAAAGGATCTCCACTGACCGTAGAGACTGAAATTGAATACTCTTTCTTTAGTAAGGGTATAGAGTGAATAGAGACGAATGTAGAGTCAATGAACACTCCTCCAGCACCAGAATCGATTAGAGCTTGGGTATGAATCTTCTTATGTCCAATTTGAAGGGTTACTGGAACAAAAAGTTTCTTGTATAGGGAATGGCAACTGTTTTGGCTTAACTCAGTTCCCTGGACTAGAGTTAAGCCCTGGCTTTTACTGGCCTAGTAGGACAATCCCTTAATAGATGCCCTTTAAGGCCACAGTACAGGCATAAGCCAAGAGTCCGTCTTCTCAAGCGTTCAGTCTCAGTTAATTTTATACTTCCCACTTCCATGGGTTCAGCCTGATCAGTAGTAGGAGAGGCAGGAGTGACTGGATTAGAAAAACGAGGAGCCAAACGAAAAGGAGTTCGAGTTGAAGACCTCTGTGTTCTATCCTTTTCTTGTTGGCGTTCACGAAACCTGGCGTCGAGACTGATACAAAGATTTATTAAGGCTTCTAAGGACTCTGGAAGTTCACGATACACCAATTCATCCTTGAGACGCTCAGAAAGTCCTTTACGAAAAGCGGCTCTGAGTGCTCCCTGATTCCAAGTGGTTTCAGAGGCAAGGGTGCGGAACTCAATAGCGTATTGAGAAACTGGTTGATTACCTTGACGTAAATCCAGGAGAGTGGCTTCAGCAGCGGATGCCCTTCCAGGTTTATCGAATACATTTGAAAACATAGATAGAAATGTATCAACATCCAAAAGTATAGGATCATTCTTTTCTAGCAAAGGTGATACCCAAGCCAAGGCTTTTCCTTTCATTAAGGAAATAAGAAATGTGATTCTAGAAGAGGGAGTAGCAAAAAGAGTAGGGCTATTCCGGAAATGAAGACGGCATTGATTCAGAAAGCCTCTACATTCTTCAGGATTCCCATCATATTTATCCGGAAGAGGTATCCTGGGACTTAGTTGTACCTGAGACTGATTGTTAGGAATCGAAGGAGGTAATGCCTCAATAGGATTAGGATTGGGATTAGGATTGGGAGGTGCAGTAGCAACCAAATTTTGTAATAGAGCAGTTATTTGATCAAGTTTAGTGTCCAGAGACTGCAAGTGAGTGGCATGAGATCCCAATAGCTGTCCCTGGTGAGCCACGGCCATGGATAATTCAGTGGGGTCCATTTTTATGGCCCGTTTGTAATGTCAGCCGCTTTGGAATCAGTCCGGGATGCAACCCAACTGCTAGCGTGAATTGAAAGCACACGCTAGCACACTGAGAAATATCCAGGACGTGACCCACTCAGGAAACAGATGAGAAAGATAACAAAAATAATTATTGTTCCAGTATGCAGGAAAGCCACAAAGGAAAAAACGTCCCTTTAAGCAGTTCAAAGAATATAAAGGAAATGCTCTTATTTGCAGCTTTGAAAAAAGGTCCTCTTTAGCAGGCTTGTAAAACAAAGGCAAAGTTCTCTTTTGCAGCTTGTAAAAGTAAAATGTCCCTTTAAGCAGGTTTATAACAAACAGAAAGGCAAAGTTCTCTTTTGCAGCTTGAAAAGTAAAATGTCCCTTTAAGCAGGTTTTAATTATCAAAGAAAAGGTTATAGATTAAGGCAAAAGCAAGGTCAGGCAGGCAGAAGTCGGCATCCAAACAACAATAGAAGAATAAGGCAAAAAGCAAGGTCAGGCAGGCAGAAGTCGGTATCCAAATATCAGCAAAAGGGTTAAGGCAAAAGGCAAGGTCAGGCAGGCAGAAGTCGGTATCCAAATATCAGCAAAAGGGTTAAGGCATGAGGCTTGGTCAGGCAGGCAGAAGTCGGTACACAAGAAAACAGAATTTGATAAGGTACTCACAAACTCCAAAGGGAACAAACAAACGGGCCCCGAGTAAGATCTCCCGCCGCGGTTTAAAGGCAGGAGCGGCAACGTCATCAGAGGGGTGTGTTGGAGGAAGCGTCACGTTGCTAAGCAACGTGACGTCATTCACTCAGAGAAGATCCGGGAGCCGCGGCGACACGGCAATGAACGGACAGAATCATGACACTTCAACGGTTATACAGGTGTATTAGTATGTATATAAATGAATCTTCCAGTAGTAGCTGTAAACCTTGTGTCTCACACCAAGAGCAATTGTCTTACAAGACATTTTGACAAAAAAATAGATAGTGCACAAAGAACATGGTTGGAGCCAAAACTTGGGTTCTTCAGGTGTGGTACCAATCCATGTAAGTCATGTGAATTTGCAGAAGTAGAGTCTTCTTTTATTTCTAGTAATACAGGTGATATATATAAAATAAAATATAATCTCACCTGTAACTCAATTTTTGTAGTGTATTTAATCACCTGCAAATTCTGTAAAAAACAATATACAGGATGTACCTCTCGTATCCTCAAAGACAGAATAAGGGAGCACTTATTATCTCTATCAGACAAAGAACCAAAGACACCAGTTGCTAAACACTTTAGGTCCCATTGTGAAAAACCAATCAAATACTTTTCATTTAAAGCTATAGACCATATTCCAAAGCTAAACACTGGTGGAAATAGACATGACAAATTGAATAAGTTAGAGACCTTTTGGATATTTACATTACAAACTGGAGCCCCAATGGGTATAAATGAGAAATCTGACATAAAATTATTTATTGGATAAAAAGGGCTATGGAATATATCATATTATATTGTATACATTTTTAAAAAAAAAAAAATGTTCACATTTATATTTACATAATTTTTTCTTATCAACTTTATATGACAACTTATTGTCACATACCCGTTTAGATATCTTTGTATTTTTATACAGGTATTTTCACTATTAATTTTGTTTAACTAATTTTGATCATTCATTTCTCATCCTTTTTTTCACTACACACTGCTCACACATTGTTTGTTTGGTTTAACACTAGCAAAAACACTTTAAATTATACTTTATTCACGACTAATATTTCACATATATGTAATAAAATGTATATGCCCAGTCTTTTCAATTTCTATATTCCGTGACCATTCTACTACTTCAATGTATTTCTATACATATGTTACAGGACCATGGAGTTTAGGAGAATATAATTGGATTTTACGGATACACATTAGTTATTAGATCATTTAAGTATTAATTTTGGGCACAGTGCACATATTTACACTCATTTTTATTTTTATTTTTTAGCATTTGGTTATATCGATATCATTTGAGTACACTCACAGAGTTATAATCTAAATATTCTTAAGTATTTAGTTTCTTTATTTCACGCTTTCATGGAGCACACTTCCTAATATACTACTAATTGCATTAGTGTATTTTGACTTCATCATCGAGCACATTTCCTAATATACTACTAATCGCATTAGTGTATTTTGACTTCATCATCGAGCACATTTCCTAATATACTACTAATCGCATTAGTGTATTTTGACTTCATTATCGAAGTCAGTAAATTACTTAAATTTAAAAGATCACTGTATATTCTAATTTAATTTAATAACATAGGTACAAAGGTAAATGGCTACATTTCAATTAAAACATTGTTGCATTGGTGGGTTTCCTCTTTTTGTGGCCGGGTTGGAGATGCTGAGCATGTATACAATAAACACGACGTTTCCAAAGTGATGATTGATTGATTCATGAACGTTGTCCCTACTTGGTCAGAAAAAGCAGGATACCTTATTCAACACATAGTAAGTGTCCTCTATATAGATGTTCTATAGTTACATTTGGCACCTTTTTGGTATGGTATTAATTGGTTATTTTAATACAGCTTATATACAATTTCATATGAGTAGCAGACTTATCACATTATATCATATATTGTAACTCAGGTGGCTCCTATATATATATAAAATATATAAAATCTACAATGCTGGTATTAACTTTCTTAATGTATTATTATAATTCCAAGAAAAAGACAAAGGTAGCAAATTCACTTATTTATAAAATTGTATATTTTAATGTTTTCTTTTGAAGTATTTCATCCTTATAAATTGTAGCTAAGTAACCCAATATCTATTGTTGTATTTTAATATTTGCATACGAATAATCATGTCTTTTATTCTGTTCACCTGTCATTCACAACCGGTTTAGATCTGAACATGCAAATAAGCTAATTAGTCAGAGCGGTGATTATGACGACTTCTTCATGTGGCGTAGCCATTGGTCTAAACCGCCATGCATGTTTCTGATTGGACTGGTTGTTTATTTAACGGTTGAACAGTTAACCCCTTACTATCCCTGACGAAGTGCTGTTACAGCACGAAACATGTTGGAGCGTTTGATATTGGGCTATTAGGCTGACTTGCTTAAGGCTGTGATATAGTTTTGATTTTCTGTGACTACTCGCAGTACTTTTAATGTATATCCAATAAAAGTATCTTTTAAACACTACTACTCTCGGTCCATTCACTGCTGGACTTTTTCCACCTGTGTGGAAGTATTCAACATGGATCTAGCATCACTGACAGATGTTTCTAGAGAGTTTCGCCTGAATGGTGAACTTTACAGAATCAGGTCCTAAGTTTGCCATGACTCATTTTAAGATTGGTTTGGAAAGTATATACACATCATCATGGACGTCCACAGAAATGTTTCCAAGTGGGGCAATAAACTGGAAATATGTCCAGAAAATAAGCACACACACACACATATATATTATATACATACAATAGGGGTTGACATGTATCCCAAAACGCTACTAGTCGTAGTTTACTAGTGCACTATAAATTTTAATACACTTTTATAAAAAATTTTGGGTGTAATAAAATTAATGTCTTTATCCAGACTCTAACTTATAAATGAAAATAGAAGGGGTTTATAGTTTTATTTATTATTTAGTGCTGTGTTTATTTGATCTGTTGCATTATACAGTTATAAAGAAGAAAAGCCTAATCAAAATTAAACACAAATGAACCAACACAAGTTAACCTATAAATAATGTCGATATATCTCAGGAGAGTCCTCCAGTAATGTTGGTGTATTTATCAGCAGCAGTTGCCACCAACGTGTTACGTATTGTAAATTGTAATTATGAATATTAATAATTAAAATCAATCATACAATTATCGTCAGCATTATCTCCAATTAATATAACAAAATCTTGTCAATTCACTCTAGTAAGATGTTAAATCTCTGCAGTGTATTCCAAAATGCTATTGAGATATCTAGAAATTATGACAATAAAATTAGTACAAAAATTAATATTTAATCTCAAATTAAATTAATTTCTAAGTTCTGAAAAGTTCATCTTTATATACAGATTGACTATATTTATGTAGTAACTGAATATCACCTATGACCATATATATATATCTCAATTTTCAATACAATATTAAAATATAAAGCAGGTTATATAGATATTTAGATTACTAATAGATTACTAATTACTATTCAATAGATACTGTCTATTATCCCATGTAAATTTAAATTATAACTATAAATTACACCTTTAAATACAGCTTCAATTAAACTACTGATATAGAGACTACCGTTGATTTAAAATATTAAATAAATTTAACAATTGTTATACTTTACCAGCAGCCAATATTTGAGAGTTTCAGCTTTTCCAATCAGAGATTTTCCAAAGTCATATGTGAAGGTATTTTTGCAAACAGGGTATCACAAACACAGAGCTTTGTCTCTCTTTCCAACAGAGTTATTCCAAGTCAGGCCCCAAACCAAAGTGTCTTTTATGTCTCTTCCCTTCTTTCCATAGTCTTTTTGTCTGTGACAAATTCCATCTTCATGCACATTTTAAGACTAGACATGGGCATGTTTATTTAATCTAGTATGTAGTAAAATGTAGTATTTTTTGCTTCAAATACTGTTTTAACACAGCGATCCTTTTAACAGGATTATTGCAGCAATCCAGAAATCACTCACTAGACAGCCTGTTTCGTTCTTTTTGGAACTCATCAGTAGGAGATAGATTTCTGGTTGCTGCATTGGTAAAGCTACTTTCAGGGTTAAACCAAAATTCATTAAAATTATGGGGGAGATAAAAAACTGAAATTAAAATCCTCCATGTCTCAAAATTAAATCAATACAAATATTTGAATAGGAAATAAGCACATCTAGCCAAGATTCCCCGCTTGCTTTTTCCCAGAAATACTTCATATACAATGTTACCAATGCACAAGAGAATTCTGGGTAAGATATGCAAATTCTCAGTTTTTTTGCTTCAAATATTGTTTTAACACAGCGATCCTTTTAACAGGATTATTCCAGCAATCCAGAAATCACTCACTAGACAGCCTGTTTCGTTCTTTTTGGAACTCATCAGTAGGAGATAGATTTCTGGTTGCTGCATAGGTAAAGCTACTTTCAGGGTTAAACCAAAATTCATTAAAATTATGGGGGAGATAAAAAACTGAAATTAAAATCCTCCATGTCTCAAAATTAAATCAATATAAATATTTGCATAGGAAATTAGCACACTGAAAATTTGCATATCTAATTTGCATATCTTACCCAGAATTCTCTTGTGCATTGGCAACATTGTATATGAAGTATTTCTGGGAAAAAGCAAGCGGGGAATCTTGCCTAGATGTGCTAATTTCCTATGCAAATATTTATATTGATTTAATTTTGAGACATGGAGGATTTTAATTTCAGTTTTTTATCTCCCCCATAATTTTAATGAATTGTATATATATATATATAAAAACAAAGATTTAGAAAGATTATCAAAAGAAGGAAGTTATTTCTCCTTTAAAAAGAAAGGGAATACAGTACTCTTTAAATTCTTTTAACTTTTTATTTTTATAAATTTTAATCCATAAGTTTTAAACCTTCTCAGTACTCACTGTGACATAAACAAATCAAGCATAAAAAACAAGGTGATAGTTGCCGCTGCTTATGGATCAAGCAAATGAGAGCTTTAATCTAAACAGAACATACATCCTGCTATTACCCAGCACAAAACAAAGTGGCCTATTAGAGACTAATCAAACATCTCATATAATTCTAAAGAATGGAACACATTAAACATTTTAACCCTTAGATAGGGTCCTTCCTTAGGGGAGCGGTTAAGTCTATTCTATTCACAATCTCCTGTTCCGCAAATGAACGCGGTATCAAAAAACGCTCTTAAGGTCTATGCGAATTAGAGGGCCAAAGAAACTCAGAGGACCTTTCCTGTATGCCACCCTTAGCGAGGTCTACTAGTGAGTAGTAGATATGAAAGGAGTCCATCAACAGCAGACTGGTTAAGAAAGAATGGGCCTTAAAGGTAATTTCCCCTTTGGCAAGTGTGTATATTGCCCTTTCATGGAAAGGGGCCAAAGGTTTACAGGAAATGCAGACAATGAACACACCATTTTCAATTGTGACTCTGTAGGGGTAGTATACCTTCTACACTATAGTTGTCCCCGTTACTATGTCGGCAAAACCAAGAGATTTTTTAAAGATAGGATTCAGGAACATAGGGACGACATCACCTATAACAGATATACAAATGTTGCAAGGCATTTCTGTGAATATAATGATAGTGACCCTGTGTCCCTGAAGTTTATGGGCATAGATAAGGGGGACCCCTACAATAGAGGTGGGGATATTGACAAATGTCTTCTTCAAAAAGAGGCGAGGTGGATTTACAACTTGAGGACTAGATATCCATTAGGCCTAAATGAAAAGAATGATTATGCATGTTTTTTATAATATCTCATGACAACGAAATCTGGGTCTAGGAATTTATAAAAACAGCAAGTGCAATCAGAATGAGGTACCCTAGCTGAAAAATACTCCTTTGGAGTTGGTTTTCTATAATACATAGGTCTCACAGTGTAAATAAAAATGAGCAGTATATGTAAATAAAAAAGGTTGTTAATTCTCCACTTAGGTAATTGGGATTCTTCAGGGAAACCTGAGGGAGCACTTGTTAGACTCTGGAAATGTGTATTTCTAATAATCAGGGTTTGAAATAGGGTTGTAAATAAATTTGAAATAGTGTTTCAGAAATGAAAAAAGTCCCTTTAAAGATCTAAGCATGTGTAATGCAAAATGGTTAAACATAGAAGATTAGAATTTAGAACTATGTTACTGTGATTGAATAAATGGTTAATATGTAAATGAGAAATGCTGTATAAAGTAAGGGCTTTGTGAAACACATAAGTAGTAAGGGAGGTAGACTTGGAGTAAATGTCCCTTTAAGAAAATGGAAATCAATTAAATAGGATGGGCCTAAAGAATACAAAAGTGAGAGATGAGTAGCAAAGATGTAAGCCCTGATGAAGCCCCAGTATGATGTGCACAAAGGGGGTGAAACGCATATATCGTTGGCTGCACTATAATTTTACTTTATTTCCACTCATGCGGCAAGGATTGTGCTTCGAGAGCAACAGAACTTACCTTGAACAGTCTAATAAGCTGTGTTCTATGAAGGCATGGCTTTCCAGCAAAGAGACAATTGTTTGGTACTGAAACAGTGTATCCACAGTGAGAAAGAAGGAAACAGAGTAACCATAGAACCGGGTGCAATCCCTATACGCTCACAAACTAAGGAGGCGGGATCAAAAGCTGGCGGTCAATATACACTTGTATGGAAACAAGCTCTCTTCAACGGGAGGCCATGAAGGCGTAGCTGAAGCTTGATGATCAGACCTCGCTAAGGGTGGCACACAGGAAAGGTACTCTGAGTTTCTTTTGCCCCACTAATCCGGATACACCTTTTGATACTGCAGTCATTTGCCGGTGCTTACAACAGCTCATGCAGAGTAAATAGAGGGACTGCTGCTATTTACTTGTCCAGAACTGGAGATATACACTTGTATGGAAACAAGCTCTCTTGAACGGGAGGCCATGAAGGCGTAGCTGAAGCTTGATGATCAGACCTCGCTAAGGGTGGCACACAGGAAAGGTACTCTGAGTTTCTTTTGCCCCACTAATCCGGATACACCTTTTGATACTGCAGTCATTTGCCGGTGCTTACAACAGCTCATGCAGAGTAAATAGAGGGACTGCTGCTATTTACTTGTCCAGAACTGGAGATAGTGAATAGAGCGGACTTAACAGCTCTCCTAAGGAAGGACCCTATCTAAGGGTTGAAATGTTTAATGTGTTCCATTCTTTAGAATTATATGAGACGGGCAATTTTTTGCAGCACAGCGGTCCCACCCCTTGCGCTCTCTCCCTCCCCTCTCTTTTGCTCTCTCTCTCTCCCTCCCCCCTCTCTTTTGCTCTCTCTCCCCCTCTCTTTTGCGCTCTCTCCCCCTCTCTTTTGCGCTCTCTCTCCCCCTCTCTTTTGCGCTCTCTCTCTCCCCCTCTCTTTTGCGCTCTCTCTCTCCCCCTCTCTTTTGCGCTCTCTCTCTCCCCTCTCTTTTGCGCTCTCTCTCCCCCCTCTCTTTTGCGCTCTCTCTCTCTCCCCCTCTCTTTTGTGCTCTCTCTCTCCCCCTCTCTCTCTCTCTCCCTGCTCTCTCTCTCCCCCCTCTCTCCCCCCTCTCTCTCTCTCTCTCTCCCCCCCTCTCTCTCTCCCCCCTCTCTCTCTCCCCCCCCCTCTCTCTCCCCCCCTCTCTCTCTCCCCCCTCTCTCTCCCCCCTCTCTCTCCCCCCCCCCTCTCTCTCTCTCTCTCTCCCCCCCCAACTGGAATACATTTTATGAGTGATTGGGGATGAGCACTTTTTGCTTCCAGTATACTATTGGTGGCATTCGCTTTTCTATGATTTTCTGTGACTATAGAGATTTCCTCCTTCCTTAGTTTTATATCTAAAAAGACTAGTTCTTTGGTATTAATTTCACTAGTCAGTAAAATATTTTTATTGTTATTTAATTCACCATTGAAATCATGTAGTTTTTCAAGAGGACCACCCCACAATAGTAGGACGCTGTCCACATATCTTATCTATAGTACAGCCGATGACTCAAAAATATCACTAAACATATCTCAAAAATTGCATGTTCCCAGGCTCCTAGGTGGAGACATGCATAAATGGGGGCACATCAAAAGTGAACACATTCGCCTAGATTTAGAGTTTTGCGTTAGAAGGGGTGCGTTAGCTACGCATGGTTTTTTCCCCTCGCACCTTTTAAACACCGCTGGTATTTAGAGTTCTCAGAAGGGCTGCGTTAGGCTCCAAAAAGGGAGCGTAGAGCATAATTTACCACCACTGCAACACCAGCGTTGCTTACGGACGCGGCCAGCTTCAAAAACGTGCTCATGCACGATTCCCCCATAGGAAACAATGGGGCAGTTTGAGCGGGAAAAAAACCTAACACCTGCAAAAAAGCAGCATTCAGCTCCTAACGCAGCCCCATTGTTTCCTATGGGGAAACACTTCCTAAGTCTGCACCTAAAACCCTAACATGTACCCCGAGTCTAAACACCCCTAACCTTACACTTATTAACCCCTAATCTGCCGCCCCCGCTATCGCTGACCCCTGCATATTATTTTTAACCCCTAATCTGCTGCTCCGTACACTGCCGCAACCTATGTTATACCTATGTACCCCTAATCTGCTGCCCCTAACACCGCCGACCCCTATATTATATTTATTAACCCCTAATCTGCCCCCCACCAACGTTGCCGCTACCTACACTTATTAACCCTTAATCTGCTGACCGGACCTCGCCGCCACTATAATAAATGTATTAACCCCTAAACCGTCTCACTCCCGCCTCAAAAACCCTATAATAAATAGTATTAACCCCTAATCTGCCCTCCCTAACATCGCTGACACCTAACTTCAAGTATTAACCCCTAATCTGCCGACCGGACCTCGCCGCTACGCTAATAAATGTCTGTCTAATAAAAGTCTAACCCTAACACTAACACCCCCCTAAGTTAAATATAATTTTTATCTAACGAAATAAATTAACTCTTATTAAATAAATTAATCCTATTTAAAGCGAGGATCCATCCTCTTCTTCCGGCGACTCCCGACGAATGAAGGCTCCTGTAAGTGACGTCATCCAAGATGGCGTCCCGCGAATTCCGATTGGCTGATAGGATTCTATCAGCCAATCGGAATTAAGGTAGGAAAAATCTGATACATATAATATAGGTGGCGGCGGGGTCCGGGAGCGGCGGTTTAGGGGTTAATATATTTATTATTAGGAGTGAGATGGGGGATTGATAGAGGGGTATACGTGTCGGGCTATGTTTGGGAGGCGTGTTAGACAGTATGGGTGATTTTATAACTTAGTCAGTTTTTTTACGCGGCGACAGTTTCTAAAGTGCCGTAAGTCACTGGCGACTCCAGAAATTTGTACTTACGCAGATTTCTGGACATTGCTAGTTTGTCAGACTTACGGTACTTTAGCATCTGACGGTGCCGTATATGAGATAGCTCGAGTTGCGAGCTGAAACTACGGGCGGCGCAGGTTTCCACGCTTGCGCCGAAACCTGCGCCGTATATCGGATCGCGCCCCTGGTTAGTGAACATCTGAACAGCAGGAGGTCTGAGTAAACATACTTTCTTTCTATGTAGGGTATCTTAATCAGTAAGGGGGGTTTTGTATCACCAATTTCAGGCCATTTACAAATGCTGTATCATTACAGATGACAAGACATTTTTATGTCAGAGGATATATATGAATTAACTATTAATCTGTATATTTTATAAAAGTCACTGACCTTTTACATGACATTATAAAGCTAAAACATACCTAAAATATGCAAAATAAAATAAGAATAAACATTCATCTATTTGTGCTAATGGAAAAACTTTTAACAAACTATTCCAGTATATGAGTAGGAGGACTATATACAGAAAGTGTTAACTCTGAGCACATTGCTATTAATGAGATACCTTATTATTTGCTGCTATTAAAAAAAGGTGGTGGGAGTCTGCCTTACAGGAAAGCTCACTCTCAACCACTGTACAATGCATGCTGGGAATTAAGAGTCCAGAACTGCAGTGGCACAATACTGAGAGAAAAATGGTGAATTAAAAATTCCCAGAATACTGTGTATCTTCCGCTAAAACAGAGCTACATTCAGGGGAATTAAAAGAGAAAAAAAAACGGACTTCCAGTGGGCGGCACTTTAAGATGACCACGGATCTGGGATGCTTCAAATTAATGACTAGTATTACAACCTGTTTGTGGCCAATATACCTGCCATTAGTTATTCCATTGATAATTGTGCCCTGGAATCAAGGCATTCTGTCTCTTGGCCAGTGGAAAGTCATTTAAGTACATTAAGTACGTCTGGCTTTTTATACAAAATGGTGCATATTGTTGAAGCCGTACTTATAATGCTAAAGCCATTATTTGACTTGTTGCATTCGACTAATGAAGATATTATGAAGGAACTAACAATGTACAGAGAAATACAAAGTGCAAGTAAACCTCTTACTAATTCATTAGAATCTCACTATTGATGACAAATCCTGACAATTGCTGAATTTACTTTGGAAGTTGAGCGCTGTGTGTTCAGATACAGCTACAAACTCCTACATATCCTACCAAAAAACGACATAACAATCATGCTGCGGCAGCTACAGCGATTATAAGCCCTATCGTATCTAACATAAATACATGCTACATTCAAGATTTGCAATCCTCGGAATCTGCGGTGTGCAATTCACTCCGGCACACTTATTTGTTTATAGTTCTTGTCCTATCAACACTCTGACTTAGCTTGTGAAAATGGCATAGTGATGGCTGGTGTAGGTTAAATAGCTTTTCAAACTGTGGCAGTGACCGTCTACTGCAAAGTATTGTGAATGCTTTTCACACTGTCATGACTTCAGATTGATTTAAAAAGCAATAGTTGGCAAACAAACTTTTTTTATTTGTCCTGGGACTCTGTGCCTTATTTCAAGAACTGTAGCTATACTGTTCATTCATTGTTGTAATTGTTTAAATATTGTGACTGTGAACTAGTTGTTTTAAGAGAAGAGTGGACAATGTAGCCTTCAGAAGTGTTTGTCTTGCTTTGCTGGTTGCTCACAATTTGTCATGTTGACAGTTCTCATCTTCTTTTTTTTTTTAACTTTAATTTTTATTGAATTTTTCAAGAAAAAGTAGACAAGTTCAACAATTAATACATCCAAAACGTACAGTTTCAATTACATAACATACATAAAGGATAATTAAAGAGGCGCAATCTATGCGTTAAATAATCATAGTCAACAATTAAATAACATGGAAACAAACAAAATGAAAAGTTTCTGTATCACTCAACAGGCCATTCTTGGACCTTCTAAGCATAAACAATATTGATACTAAAATATAAGGTATTCCAATATAGAGGAGGCAGCTTTTCACAACATAAAAATCTTTACCTCAGAAATATTCAACAAATAATATTCTTAGATATAGTTGATACATCAATCTCATTAGTTATATAAAGAAAAGAAAAAAAAAGAAAACACTAATAGCAGAACACGATTAGCTTTACATTGTGCTAGTTCGATGTTTAACCTAGAATTACTACCAAGAATTTTCTGTATCAAATAATATTTGAGCGAATTTAATTGTCGACTAGTGTCTTCTAGCCATGTTCAAGCCAATCCTATTATACAGACGGGATTGGGCCCCAGAAGGGGGGGAGGTGCGTGGCCGGGAAATAAGAGGGAGAAAAGAGGGGAAGAAAAAATAAGAAGAAAAAAAAAAAAAAAAAGGGGGGGGGGGAGGGGTTTTTCAATTAGTTGTCTAAATTATTTCTGTATCTTCTGATAAAATCTAGCCACTTGCATTCAAATCTATACTGATGACTTATTCCGTTATTAAAACTATCAAGCTGTTCTAGTATATATTGAGAGTGTAGTAGGTAGGTTAGATTATTAATTGTTGGTGCTCTATTGGATTTCCAATTTTTCAAGATGAGGTATCTCCCCCCCAGAATTACAGTATTTATTAGCTCAATGTTAGGGACATATTCTACAAGATCGTTCCGATCTACTAGAAAGATAGCATGTTGTAATTCTAAAACTATCTGGATATCGAGTACTCTATTCAACCAAAATTGGATTTTACGCCAGAAGTGCTGGATCTTTGGACATCGCCAGATCATGTGGGCCAGGTCGGCATCAGAAGAACTGCATCGAGGGCACAGGTGAGATGAGTTCCCACGCCATCTATTTAGATTGGCCGGGGTTATGTGAATGCGGTTTATAAGTTTGAAATGTGATTCTCGCCATGACGCCGATAGAGTAGCGCGTTCCACCAATACTATGCTGTGTTTAATTTTATCAAGATCTAGAGTTTGCATGTCTCTACTCCATTTTGTGTGAATATCTAAGAGATTCGCTTCTCCAGACTCGAGAAGCAACATCCTATACCAATAACTAATTGCATGCTTGCCTGCCTTAAACAGAGCAAGACCCATTTTGATACCTGGATGTAGGTGGTCTCTAGCTGAGTCTTTAGTAATCTCAGTGTACCAATGCCGCTCTTGTAAATAAGCATAAAAGTCAGTGTTTTTAAGTCGATAGTGATTTTTTAAAGTTGCGAAAGTGTGTACCCCGGTAGTTTCTGGATCCCTAAATTGTACTAAGTGTTTCAGACCCAGTCTGAACCATCTGCTGAAAACTTTGTTCCTGATGCCTGGGGTGAAGCACGGATTCCCTACAATGGGTACATATTCTGAGATTTGTGGAGTGTCCTTCATACACGTCCTAATGAATTGCCATGCGTTAATAGTGTGCATTATTGTAGGTTTCGTTTTAACCTTGCATGGTAAGTCCTTAATAGGACAGTGTAGCAGAGCCACTAGGTTAAATGGAGTGACTAGATTTTGCTCAATTTCATAAGAAGCAACAAATGACCCAGCAGTGAGCCAATCCATGGCGACCTTGGCCAAACATAATTTATTGTAGATCAAAAAACTAGGAAGTGCTAAACCTCCACTTTGTCTAGGGAGCAAAAGTTTCTGTAGGGTAATGCGTCTCTTGCCCGTACCCCAAATAAACAACCTGATAGAACTATCCAAGCGTTTGAGATCTGCATTTGTTAAGGGAATTGGAATATTTTGCATTGTGTAAAGTAATTTCGGTAATATAATCATTTTAATCAAATTGATTTTTGCCGTCAGTGATAGAGGTAACTTTGCCCAGTTTTTAAGATCTAATTGAATTTTATTTAATAAAGGGGAGTAGTTCAGCAAATACCATTCCGCCGGGTCTGTACTAATTTTAATTCCTAAGTATGTAATATATTGATCTGCCACCTTGAAAGGTGGAGTATAGTCTGTACCCCTAGGTCTGGTTATCCATAGCAAGTCAGATTTGGAGATGTTTATTTTATAGCCTGAGAATGTGCCGAATTTGGCAGTTATATCTATAATTATTGGGATCTCTGATTGTGGCTTATTAAGAAAGAGTAGCAGATCATCCGCGTATAGAAGTAGTTTAAGATATTTGTCTCCCAAAGGGATCCCTTGTAAATATTGTTTCAACATCAGTGCCAAAGGTTCAATTGCTAAATTGAACAATAGAGGTGAGATTGGACACCCTTGTCTCGTCCCTGTCAAAATATCAAAGGTTTCTGTGGGAGAACCATTGACCAGAAGTACTGAATAGGCCTTCGCATATAGAGCATGGATACATTTAGGAAAATGGTCCCTAAAGCCGAATTGTTCCATAGTAAAGAATAAATGGTCCCAAATAATTGAGTCAAATGCTTTTTGAGCATCGACTGACAAAATCGCCGTTTCCTCACAGTTGTGTGGCTTTTCTATATGATAAAAGTCTAACAATAATAGAATTTTCCGAATACTGGCGGCTGGGTTCCTATTCAGTATGAAGCCGACCTGATCCACATGAATCAGCGAGCCAAGAATTCGTTTAAGTCTGTTAGATAGAATGGTTGTGAATATTTTATAGTCCGTGTTGAGTAGTGAGATAGGGCGATATGAGTCAATAAGTTCTGGATCTTTGTTCTTTTTTGGAATTAAAATAATTTTAGATGCTGCAAAGTATGCTGAGGGCACCTTACCATTACACAAATAGTCATTGAATAAATTGACCAATGGGGTGTTTATCTCCTCTTTAAGAATCTTATAAAATTCTGACGGGAGCATATCGGGGCCAGCTGCTTTATCCAAACTGAGTTTATCGATGGCTTGCGTTACCTCTATAGCTGTTATGGGTATGTTAAGTTCCTCTGCCTCGTCTAGAGATAACCTTGGGAGTGAGATTTTTTCCCAGAAGCATTTTTTATTCTGTGTGTGAATCTGAGGGGCTGCATATAGTTTTTTAAAAAAATTAGCAAAGCCATTCTTGATTGCCTCTGTCTCAGTAACTCTTATCCCATCCACCACAATAGCCTTAATTGGTTTAGGCGCTGTATGTAATTTCACCTGGTTTGCTAGGAGCTTACCTATTTTACTACCATATCTGTAGTAACTGGTTCTTTGACGCTGGTCTTGCTTTATGGTCTGTTGAAGGTTGAATGCCTCCCACTCCTGTTTTGCTTTGATATACTTGTGCCAATTAGTATCATTAGGTGTCATTATATAGGTGTTATAAGAGTTGCTGAGGCAGTTAGACAACTGAATCTCCCTTGAGCGTAGATTTGCTCTAAGTTTGCAGGTATATTGCTTAATTTCTCCCCTGATCACTGCTTTGGCTGCTTCCCAAAATGTTTCTGGTTTAGAGCTGTGTGAAAGATTTTGTGTCCTATATTCACTCCATCTTTCAGAGATAAATTTGTTAAATGCTGGGTTTTTATATAAATAACGAGGGAAAGTGTACCCTCTGCTTGGCTCATATTTACTGTTATCTAGACCAATCTCCAAAGAGATAGGAGCATGGTCTGAGATAGTGAATTCACCAATTTGCGATTTAGCCACTGAGCCAAGAAGTCTATCTGACCCAAGAAAATAGTCGATACGTGAGAATGATTTGAACTGTTTTGATTCATATGTGAACGCACGGTTATTTGGAAATATGTGCCGCCAAATATCCCTAATCTTAAGTGCTCGACAAAATGATCTAAGAATTCTTGTTGCTTTTTGGGATACTTTGACACTTGTTTGCTTTGTGGTCTGTAATCTATCAATGCTATTAAAAACCATGTTGAAATCTCCAGCAACTATCAGGGTGGTATCGACATAGTGCGAGAGTTTAGTCCTCAAAGTTTCCCAAAAAGTTTTGTCGACAGTATTTGGCCCATATACATTACAAATAGTATAAATGTGGAAACCCATCTTTATTTTTAAAATAATAAAACGCTCATTAGGGTCTAATTCCTGTGCTATAATTTTTAGATCTGTCCCTTTTTTTACAAGAATTGCTACCCCCCTTTTACGTGATGCACAGGGAGTGAATATCACTTCCTGCAGCCAATTAACCTGTAATTTTCTATGTTCCCTTTCTGTGAGGTGAGTTTCCTGTAATAAACTTAGATCCGCTTTCTGTTTTTTAATGTAGTTTAGAATTCTCTTTCTTTTTATCGGGCTAGTGATGCCCCCAACATTCCAAGATATAACCTTCAACTGTGGTATTTTACTTTAGGCGAGAATAATTGGGAAACGTCCGACGCCACCGGGAGAAAAAAGAAACAAAACAACAACAACAAAAAAAAAAAAAAAAAAAAAAAAAGGGAGAAGAAATAGATGAATGAGAGAAGGGACCCTCCTCCGGCCAACCCCCCCCCCACCCCCGTATGCCATTACCCAACATGTTGTTAACCTTAACTTAATCACATCCTTATCTAATATAAACTTATATTTAAGTTCCATCAGCATAATTCTTGCCTGATGCGTTACACCCAAAAAAACATGATGAAAGGAAAATATGTGAAAATGACAAATAAAAAGCACCCATATACCCTCGAGTCATTGCCAGCTAGTAGTAGTATATGTTAAGACACGGGTCATGGAGCCTAAAGCCCTATTCCTTAGCAACGGCCCGTTGGTCGATTTTATGTTTATCTATAAAAGTCTTGGCCTCCTGAGGCGTATCTAATAGAATTAGCTCATTATCCACAAAGAGTTTAATTCTAGCTGGATATAGTAGCCTGGCCGAGAATCCACTATTAATAAGCATGGTACAGTAGGGTGCCATGGCTTTTCATTTGCTAGCTGTCTGAAAAGAAAAGTCCTGAAACAGCAGGATTCTATTTTGGTCTATTTCTAGCTGCTGTAATTTCCTGTAGGCTCTAAGAATAGCAGTCTTGTCTTGAAAATTAAGATATTTCACAACTATGGGGCGTTTCTGTGTCGTGTTGTCTGATGAGTTTTTTATATTGCCAACTCTGTGTGCCCTTTCTACCTGAATGTTTTGCTTTTGTATTCCAAGTACTTTTGGCAGTATTGTATCACCAAAATGAATTAGATCTTGATAGCTAGAGGTTTCTGGTAAACCAATAATTCTCAAATTATTGCGGCGCGATCTATCTTCTAGATCTTCAATTTTATCACTGAGATAATTTAGTTTACTGTTATGTTGATGAATTATTTGCTCTGATTTAAACGTGGTGTCCTCGATCTCAGATATTCTAGTTTCCGCGTCCAACAACCTTGAGGAAAAATTCTTCATATCTGAGACCAGGGTATTGATCTCCGTTTTAATCAGATCAAATTGGGGTAGTAATGATTGTGTTACTTGTTTCGAAATTTCTTCAATATCTGATTTGTTTATGTTAAGAGCATTCATCTCAGCCCTGGAGTCTGGATTGGCGTCTAAACTGTTTCTTGGTTTCCTGTCTTTCACTTTTGCAGGCATTGTGTGAGGTTTAGGGGATAAATATTTATCCATAAATTCTACTCATAAAAAGTGGTGGAGAGAAAAAAAAAAAAAAAAAAAAAAAGGAAGGGAAAGATAGGAAGTGACCAGGGGCAATAGTTGGCAAACAAACTTTTTTTATTTGTCCTGGGACTCTGTGCCTTATTTCAAGAACTGTAGCTATACTGTTCATTCATTGTTGTAATTGTTTAAATATTGTGACTGTGAACTAGTTGTTTTAAGAGAAGAGTGGACAATGTAGCCTTCAGAAGTGTTTGTCTTGCTTTGCTGGTTGCTCACAATTTGTCATGTTGACAGTTCTCATCTTCTTGAGTGTAACATTTACCATAAAGGATGATTCCCACCAACACAATTTTGAGTTTTAGCAACCACTGAGTATTTTGTTTTACCATTCTTGCTAAATGAATGCTGAGTTATATTGTGTGTGTGTATGAGAGAGAGAGAGAGAGAGAGAGAGAGAGAGAGAGAGAGAGATACTGTAAGTGAGTGCTGCATTTTCTCTGTGTGTTGTATTAATTTATTTTATAATTTTCCCTATGGGCCTTGCACCCAGGCTTGTCTGGGGTTAACTGCCTGTGACTCTGGAGAGTGCTATAGCACCCAGGGCTGAACATGTTGCAGGGTCATGGGATGTGTACCCAGTCCAGTTTGAGAGTACAGTCCCCTTCCGTGTTTTGTATATGTCTAGGGAGATTACATAAGTCTGTGAACCCTTGACTTGTTCCCAGTTTGTTTGATTGAGAGCTTGCATTTGTATGGCTGTATTAGGGACCCAGGTTTTGGAGGAGACCTTGACATGATACCTGGGCTTGTCCAATTTTGCCAGATGCGGTAACTAACTCTTCCAGTTTTGCTTTAAATCTTAGCTGAGAGCTGGCAAACGAGTGCTGGACTTTCTATGTGTGATATATATATATATATATATATATATATATATATATATATATATATATATATATATATATGTATATATATATATATATATATATATATATATATATATATATATATATATATATATACACACACACACACACAAATACAAAATTTGGTTTAGCACAGTACACAGTAACTACAGTCCTTTGCCTCAAAGGGCTGAATCCTTCCTGCTTTTACTCTTCATAATAGATTGAGACTCCTTGGCTTAAAGGGACAGTCTAGTATAAATTAAACTTTCATTATTCAGATAGGACTTTTAATTTTAATCAACTTTCCAATTTACTTTTATCATCAAATTTGCTTTTTTCTCTTGGTATTCTTAGTTTAAACTAAACCTAGGTAGGCTCATATGCTAATTTCTTAGCCTTTGAGGGCTGCCTCTTATCACATGCTTTTAAATCTCTTTTCAACACAGAGACAGAAAGTACACGTGGGCCATATAGATAACACTGTGTTCAGGCACAGGGGGTTATTTAAGATTTAGCACAATACAATGCTAAATTTAAGACAATAGATAATAAACAGTCACAGTCATGTGATCAGGGGGCTGGAAGAAGGTTCCTAGATACAAGGTAATCACAGAGGTAAAAAGTATATTAATATAACTGTGTTGGTTATGCAAAACTGGGGAATGGGTAATAAAGGGATTATTCATCTTTTAAAACAATAACAATTATATGGTAGACTGTCCCTTTAATATTCACAACTCTGTTACACTGTCATGAGCACACCTGAGCTTGTGCGGGGTGCATTAACCAAAGGGAGATGGTCAGTCTCCCTGATTATGTTTTAATACAAATATAAATACAATATTTGGTTTAGCACACCTTACAAAAAGATTATATCCACATCCTTGGGAGTGCTGCCAATATGACCTAGCCAATACACAAACAAAAAGGTATTGGTGCACACATCCATTTTCAAAAGCACAACAAATGTTTTGAACTGCTGCAAAAAAAATCAAGAGACAACTATTCTTTTTAAATAAAATTAGGATCTTGGGGACTTCCGGTGGGTGGCTATCTAAGATGGTGGCAGGTTTCTTTTGCTCTGCAAAAAACTTGGATTATTTTGGATATTGACCACTATTTCTTGCCATTCGTGCCTCCCTTGACAGAGTAAGCTGTCCGGGAACTTATAACGAACAGAAAAAAAGAAATCTCTTCCACCACGGCAGTGGAGGCTCCTCCATGTGTGCACACTCGCATGTGCCCCCCTGTGAGTCTGTGAGTGTGAGAGGAAAAAAAAAAATATTAAAAAAAAATAAAATATAATTTTTCCAATATCCCCCTATTGAAAAAATTATATTTTATTTTTAACCCCCAAATATGAAATTCTGATTTTATTTTTAATATAATATTCCAAAAAAATTTCAGTGTCACTAGTGTCTGACTGTTATTTTGTCCCTATCGCACGTGCGGTTAGAGCCCTATCTGCCTGTCAGTGATTTCTAACTTGTTCACTGCAGGCATCAAACCAGGCTGTATACATTGCCTTATCGCACAGGCTGAACTGTGCGAGAGTGGGGAGGGACAAGTTCAGCCTGTGCCCTGATAGGCTGCACCGCATACGTCACGGTCAGAGAGTGGGGAGGCGGGTACAACAACAAGATGCTGCTTACTACGAGGCCGAGCCGAGGTAATACGAGACCAGCCGAGTCTGAGATCTTCCGACAAGTGTTCCAGCCTGTGGATAGGCTGCGCCTGCACGCCACTTTGCCGGGTACGTGACGTCACAACAGCTCCTCCCCCGCATCAACGGCGCGAAAACTTCATATTTGAGTTTGCTGTTGAGCGGAGAGGAGTGTGTTGTGACTCACAGTGTTTCTCAGTCGAATTTCTTTGAATTGTTTACAGCTTCCTAAACAAATTATTAGCTGAGCTAATAATCGATATCATCTCTACTACTAGCTACTACTACTAATAGCATTAGCAGCCAGTGTGTTACTGACATTGACTTTAGTTTAGTTAAAATTTAAAAAAATTTAAAATCCAATACTGAATATTATTGTAGCCTAGAGCGGAGGCCCTAGACAGGCTAGACAGCTAAGACAGAGCGGCTTGCTTGCCTCCCTTGCCTAGGAGAGAGAGCTCAGAGAGGGAGTGGTGGAGGCTGCTGAGCTGGAGCAATATATCTATTTCTTCTATATATTATTAACAATTAAGTTTTGGGCAGAATTTATTGTTAACCTGCTGAGAGCCTGAGACTGCAGAAATTAATAATTAATTAGTATATATATATTTAATTTCCTGAGAGAGGATCCCATTCCTAATCCTTAGTTCTTTCTTGCCTGGCTGGGGCCCTGTCCCTGCCCTGATAATTTTCTAGTTTGTCAATTGTCAGACAGAGAGTGGTCTATCTCAGACTCAGTTTATCAGAGTGACAGACAGTGACACTGACTCAGTACTTGTAAAAAAATAAAAAAGTTTTTTTTTTCTCAAAAAAGCAGTTAACTGCTGCCTGTGCTGCATTATTAACTTTAATTTTATTATACATTTTATTATAAATTTAAATATAATTTATAATTTTTTATTAGTTATATTAGAGTCTCATAGTTTGTAAAACAATTATATATTTTATAACGGCTTCTCAGCTACTTACCTACAGTCCTACAAGTTATATATATTTTAGAACAACCGCATAACTACTTGCCCACTAGTTTTAGACTGTAGTTGACCTTGCCTGTTGACGGCTGTCACGGCCACTGCTGCCTGCTGTAATAATACTATTTAAAACACTATTTTAGTTTAGAATTATTATCAGATTGCAGAGAGTCTCATAGTTTGTAAAACAATTATATATTTTATAACAGCTTCACAGCTACTTACCTACAGTCCTACAAGTTATATATATTTTAGAACAACCGCATAACTACTTGCCTACTAGTTTTAGACTGTAGTTGACCTTGCCCGTTGACGGCTGTCACGGCCACTGCTGCCTGCTGTAATAATACTATTTAAAACACTATTTTAGTTTAGAATTATTATCAGATTGCAGAGAGTCTCATAGTTTGTAAAACAATTATATATTTTATAACAGCTTCACAGCTACTTACCTACAGTCCTACAAGTTATATATATATTAGAACAACCGCATAACTACTTGCCTACTAGTTTTAGACTGTAGTTGACCTTGCCCGTTGACGGCTGTCACGGCCACTGCTGCCTGCTGTAATAATACTATTTAAAACACTATTTTAGTTTAAAATTATTATCAGATTGCAGAGAGTCTCATAGTTTGTAAAACAATTATATATTTTATAACAGCTTCACAGCTACTTACCTACAGTCCTACAAGTTATATATATTTTAGAACAACCGCATAACTACTTGCCTACTAGTTTTAGACTGTAGTTGACCTTGCCCGTTGACGGCTGTCACGGCCACTGCTGCCTGCTGTAATAATACTATTTAAAACACTATTTTAGTTTAGAATTATTATCAGATTGCAGAGAGTCTCATAGTTTGTAAAACAATTATATATTTTATAACAGCTTCACAGCTACTTACCTACAGTCCTACAAGTTATATATATTTTAGAACAACCGCATAACTACTTGCCTACTAGTTTTAGACTGTAGTTGACCTTGCCCGTTGACGGCTGTCACGGCCACTGCTGCCTGCTGTAATAATACTATTTAAAACACTATTTTAGTTTAGAATTATTATCAGATTGCAGAGAGTCTCATAGTTTGTAAAACAATTATATATTTTATAACAGCTTCACAGCTACTTACCTACAGTCCTACAAGTTATATATATTTTAGAACAACCGCATAACTACTTGCCTACTAGTTTTAGACTGTAGTTGACCTTGCCCGTTGACGGCTGTCACGGCCACTGCTGCCTGCTGTAATAATACTATTTAAAACACTATTTTAGTTTAGAATTATTATCAGATTGCAGAGAGTCTCATAGTTTGTAAAACAATTATATATTTTATAACAGCTTCACAGCTACTTACCTACAGTCCTACAAGTTATATATATTTTAGAACAACCGCATAACTACTTGCCTACTAGTTTTAGACTGTAGTTGACCTTGCCCGTTGACGGCTGTCACGGCCACTGCTGCCTGCTGTAATAATACTATTTAAAACACTATTTTAGTTTAGAATTATTATCAGATTGCAGAGAGTCTCATAGTTTGTAAAACAATTATATATTTTATAACAGCTTCACAGCTACTTACCTACAGTCCTACAAGTTATATATATTTTAGAACAACCGTATAACTACTTGCCTACTAGTTTTAGACTGTAGTTGACCTTGCCCGTTGACGGCTGTCACGGCTGCTGCTGCCTGCTGTAATAATACTATTTAAAACACTATTTTAGTTTAGAATTATTATCAGATTGCATAGAGTCTCATAGTTTGTAAAACAATTATATATTTTATAACAGCTTCACAGCTACTTACCTACAAGTTGTATAATTTATAACAGCTGCAAAGCTAATTACCTACAAGTTATATATTTGATACCAACCGCGTAACTACTTGCCTATTAAGTCAAGTTTTATATTTTATAACAGCAATACTACTTGTCTAAAGGTTATATATAGATTATAACAGCAAAACTAATTGTCTCAAAGTTATATATATATATCTATATTATAACAGCAAAACTACTAACCTACAAGTTATATATTTTATAAGAGCCGCAAGGCAACTTACCTAGTTAAAGTTATATATTTTATAACAGCAAAGGACTGTTCTTTGTGTGTAAACTAACAGTTAAGATGGCACTTAGTAAAATCAGTGTGTCTGAGCTAAAGCAATTACATTTTTCAACGTTACCCATGGAAAGAAAAATTGAAATTAAAATGCTCAGGCCAACACCTAGCCTTAACCTTATCCAGGTGACAAAATGTAAAACTAGAGATTTCAAAAGAGAATTCAAACCCGAGGTATATGATAAATATCCATGGATTTGTGGCTGTGAATTATCTAACAGACTCTTTTGTTTTTATTGTCTCCTGTTTGCAAAACAAAGTGGTGAATCAAGCTGGGTGAGTTATGGTGTCGCCGATTTATCACATTTAAATCAAAAAATAAATAAACATAATTGTTCACAATCACATTTAAACTCCACATTAGAGTTTAATGTGCTAGGAAGGGTTGATATTCGACAACAACTTGACAGTGCATATCGTTTAAATATTAAAAAACATAATGAGCAAGTAACAAAAAATCGTTATGTTCTTTCGAAAATAATTAATTGTATTTTATTTTGCGGCGCATTTGAACTTGCACTTCGAGGACATGACGAACGCGAGGATTCATTAAATCCAGGCATTTTCAGAGGTCTTATAAACTTCTCAGCAGAACTTGATGCATCTCTAAAAGAGCATCTCGCTAGTGCCACTGTTTTTAAAGGAACGTCAAAAGAAATTCAAAATGATTTATTAGACTGTATGCTTACTGTTTGCCAGAACCAAATAAAAAAGGAAATCTCAAAAGCAAGTTTTCTAGCAGTGATAGCAGATGAAACTACTGATGTTTCATCTGCCTTCCAATTGGTTGTTGTTTTTCGATACATTGTAGGTAACGGTCAACCGGTTGAGAGATTCTGGGAATTCACTAATCCAGCTGGACATGATGCAGAATCTATAGCTACATGTATCCAAAATACTTTGGAAAAAGTTATAGACAACCCGGAAAAATTGATATCCCAGAGTTACGACGGTGCAAGCGTGATGAGTGGTCAGCATGCAGGTGTTCAGGCTATAATTAAACGTACCTACAAGAATGCACATTTTGTGCATTGCTACGCACATCAACTCAATTTGATTGTAAGCCAAGCAAGCAGTCAGAATCAACAAGTTCGAGTATTTTTTTCTAACCTAAGTGACATTACTAACTTTTTTAGTAACTCGCCACAACGCATAGCTATTCTAGATGAAACTGTTAGAAGAAGGATACCTCATGGTTCAGCCACCAGGTGGAATTTCAAGAGTCGAACCGTCAATACAGTGTTTGAAAACAGGGAACAGTTAATTGAATGTATGGAAAAAATAGAGTCAACATCGAAAAAAGAAATAGCTATAAATCAAGCAGGGGCTATTCGGCGTATGTTACAAGACTCGGTATTCGTGTTTTGGCTTACAGTTTTTCACAATATTATGCCACATGTAGATGTGTTATACAACCAACTTCAGAAAACACAAACAGATGCGGCACTTATTCGAAAACATATTAACACTTTCCAGCAGACAATGGAAAACGAAAGGAATAGAATGGACACAGTGACCATGACGATATCAGAAACAGAGGAAACATCTAGGAAAAGGAAGAGAGAAAATATTCACATTGCTCAGACTGTGGCAGCTAAAGAGATATGCGATGTTATCACAAATCAAGTAAAAGATAGATTTTCTTTTATAACTCACTACTCGGCTGTTTCTCTCCTCCAAGCGGAAAAATTTGCGGATTACGAGAAAAATTTTCCAAATCAGCTTCTTGAACAAACATCAGCGGTTTATCACACATTACAGAAAGATCGCCTGAAAACTGAACTAGGAGTAATTTACAGAAGACCAGATTTCCGAAATATGAATGGTGCCATCAGTCTTCTACAGTTTGTAATAGAAAATAACTTGGACAGTACTTTCTCGGAGACCTACAAACTGTTGCAAATTATTTCGACTATTCCCGTGACAACTGCTGAGGCTGAGAGATGTTTCTCAACTTTAAAACGAGTTAAGACATTTCTAAGGAGCACCATGACTGAGGAAAGACTGACTGCTCTAGCCATGCTCACAATTGAAAAACAATTGATCAATGACATGCCTACATTCACCGAAAATGTTATTGATTTATTTGCCTCAAAAAAAGACAGGCGGATTGACTTAATTTACAAAAATTGTACTTGAGTTATCAACATTCTGTTTTAATCTTTACCGTTGAAGTTAATTATTAAGCACTAGTGTAATAGAAATAATCTTCTTTTGTAGAAAGTAAAATGTTGGTGTATTTATATAAATGTTGCCACGGCCTTTGGCTGCATTGCCTAATATCGAACACTGGGGGCTAGGGCAACAATAATTGAGATGTGGTTTTATTTCTCTATAAAGTGGAAGGTTCTTTAAATCCAGGAATATATATATTTTCATAAATGTACATTCAAGATACTTATTATTTCGCAGCTTTGATTAATCATTTGGTTAATATAATGTTATTATATAATTTAACTGAGCATGTATATTTTAAGACTAGACATGAGTATACTGAAGAGTATGGATTCTTGTATATTAATGTAAATATTAGACATGGTCATAATATTAAATATTATAAATATATATATAAATATATATATATATATATATATATATATATATATATATATATATATATATATATATATACTTACTACTGATAATATCTTAAGAGATTAACTTAATAGTCATTTTGCAAACAGGATCTTGTTTTTATTGTCTCCTGTTTGAAAAACAAAGTGGTGATTCAAGTTGGGTGAGTTATGGTGTCGCCGATTTATCACATTTAACTCCAAAAATATAAATAATTGCTACCAATCACATTTATACTCCCCATTAGAGTTTAATTTGCTATGAAGGATTGATATTCGCCAACAACTTGTCAGTGCATATTGTTTGAATGTTAAAAAACACAATGATCAAGTAACCACAAATCGTTATGTTCTTTCCAAAATTATGAATTGTATTCTATTTTCCGGCGCATTTGAGCTTTCACTTCGAGGACATGATGAACGCGATGATTCATTACATATTGGGAGACTTAAAAGGATTGTAATTTAATACTTAGTATGATAATAATAATCAGCTATACTATTAACTATTTGAAATCAATTGATTAATCATTTCATATTCTGATATTACATTGCATTTAATTAGAATTCTGTAGTGATTAATTTATTGTAACAATATTTATATTTCCTTATTATCCCACTTTAATATAAATATATTCCATTGCTTAATAAAGTATAGGAGTATATAAAACTATATGAAAATTAGGTACAAGTCATTTCATATGAAATTTTGTCTTCTATATGCTTGCATCGATTCTGAGCTAGAAAACCTTTCCAGACGTATATGTGGATTCACACCTTCAAAAGTATTGTTAGTCTCATCATTTGTATATCATACAAGGGATAATTACTTACTTTCCTGAAGATTGAGCATATCTGAACTAAAGTACAGAATTGTTTCTCTGTCACCCCAGAGAGGTAACATGGTTATCTTGTTTGTAGAGATCTAATCTCATTAAGCGATGAAGTAAAGAATCTTTTGAAGCTTAAACTTTAACAAATGGTCCCTTTGTATATTTTTTAGATATCGTGCCTGTGAGCTGTATTGGAGCATAGTATTTATATATAATTGATGTTACATTTCATAAAAATATATTTCATATCTGAGTACATTACTTTAATACAGTTTGAGTGCATGAAATCATATACAGTTGTATGCAAAAGTTTAGGCACCTCTGACAATTTCCATGATTTTCAGTTATAAATAATTGGCTGTTTGGATCAGTAATTTCATTTTGATCTATCAAATAAATGAAGGACACAGTAGAAATTCAGTAGTGAAATTAGGTTTATTGGATTAACAGAAAATGTGCAATATGCATCAAAACAAAATTAGACAGGTGCATACATTTGTGCACCCTTGTTATTTTGTTGCATTGAATACCTGTAACTACCTAGCACTGATTAATTGGAAGAAAAAATTGGTTTGGTGAGCCCATTAAGCCTTAAACTTCATAGACAGGTGTATCCAATCATGAGAAAAGGTTTTCAGGTGGCCAATTGCAAGTTGTTCTCTATGACTCTCCTCTGAAGAGTGGCAACATGGGGGCCACAAAACAACTCTCAAATTACCTAAAAACAAAGATTGTTCAACATCATGGTTTAGAGGAAGGCTACAAAAAGCTATTGCATAGATTTAAGATGTCAGTGTCCACTGTGAGGAACATAGTCAGCATGGTGAGGATATGGAAGACCACAGGCACAGTTCTTGTTAAGGCCAGAAGTGGCAGGCCAAGTAAAATATAGAATAGGCAAAGGATGATAAGAACGGTCAAAAACAGCCCACAGACCACCTCCAAAGACCTGTACTACTGGGAATATTGTTGAGGGTCTCATGGATTCCACTCAATATCAGCAGATACTTGAGAATAATGTTGAGGAATCAGTCACAAACTTCAGTTGAAGTTACCCCCAGGCCGGGGCTGGATATTTCAAGAAGACGATGACCAAAAACACTGCTGGTTCAAATGGGTGGGGCCATTTCATGGGCGTGACTTTTGCAAAGGGGTGTGGCTATTCAAAATGGGTGTGGCTTGTCAAAGGGGGCGTGGTTTTTAAAAAGGGGCGTGTTTTTTCAAAGGGGCGTGGTTTTCTAAAAGGGGCAGGGTCTTGTGCACCCCCATCCTAAAAATTCACCAGCCGCCACTGCACCACGGAAGGCACATTAAAGAAATATCAAAGACTTTGCCGTGCTGACGGTAACCATTGCACACACTTACTACAACAATGCTGTGTATAGCTGAAACGGTGCTGACTGAACTTTCAAACATATTTCTACCTCTATTTGACTCACTCATTGCTCAGTGCTTGAGCCTAAGTGAAACAATTCGGCTGAAATCGGCCTGGACCCCAGATGCTGGAGCTCGGCAGTGTAATGGGAAAGAGTTGGCACCAATCCTGAAACAAGAGGCAGTGAACCCCATTTTGGATGCCAGGAGAACAAGTAACCTCAGCATGTCACCAAGCCTTACGCAAGTGCAGACGGAGCCAGGACTTTCTTACATGGCATCAGCCTGCACTACTCGCACGCTCACTATATATAAGGAAAAGAGCAGAATCGGTTCTCTACTGCTCTGCTCCGCTGACACGCTGCAGGATCATCTCCTAGGACACTACATCAAGCTTACCTCGACCTGCCTACTTATCTACAAAACAGGTGAAAACATTGCATTTGCACACATCCTTCAGCACTCGTGGCTCTTCCTTTCAGGGGAGTTGCTCTTCCCATGCCGCCCTATGTATCATGCTGGCTGGTTGTAAGACTCAATATGTCGATTGATGGCTCAGAGCAAAACTGGTATCGGTTAGAGTGGGAGGACCGTACACGGGCTGACTCAGGTGCTGGTTAGACTAACACGCTCCTTAGAATCTAACCGGCCTCATCAAACTGGACAAAATACAGTGTTAAATTATGCAAAGCATTGAACTTCACATGGATTTTAAACCGAATCCATCTACTATGTAAATATGGTAAACAGTCTATATTGTTCTTTGTTTGTTTTTTTTGGGGGGGCTATACCAAATTCAAATCAATTTGTTATTCTAAGAAACATCCCTTCTTTGTGAGTGGTATACTGTATTATTTGCTCTGCGTTGGGTTATGGTCACTCCCACAGCAGTCTCCATGTCATACCGTATGATATGCTTTTTTAGTTTAGGGCAATAACTTATACTACAGTGGAAATAGCTCAAATGCAATGTTGTCATTTTGCTTATATTTACTTGCAGACGTGTTTGTGAATGGGCCAAGCTTTGCAACCTGTTACTTTTAGAAATATTCCTTTTTCATATGTCATACTGCAGTACTTAAAACACTTTACGTTTTGATTAACCCACACGCAGTCCCCCTGAATACACAGGGCTAGACATTCCATTTGCAATGTATATTCTATACTGCTATGCACTCCAAATACCAATGGATCATAGCAGTTCACTATATTTCTAGCCTAACCTGGGTTAACCGTGTAAACATATTATACAGCAGCATATGAGCTGAGGGAGACAGATACTGAACTTTGTGCAACATAACCTGCTAGTAATCTATTGATGACTGCTTTATGACCTTGCATATCTTTAAAAATCTGCTTACTATTCAGTCTAAGTTTTTAAAATAATGTATCGTATGTCCTAGGCCAAGGTACAAGAGTCAATCCTGTCTGGAAATTGCTGAGGACTATGGTCCTCGTTATATAGGAACCTTTGCAAGCTTTCTGTTACAACACTATCGGCTACATTATGAGTTTTTGTCGGTAAGACTGTGCGGTGCTAACGCTCCTTTTTTTCTTACCGCTCACTTAAAACAACGCTGATATTACGAGTTTTCTGCAAGCCGGCGTTAGCCTCAGAAAAGTGAGCGTTGAGCAAAATTTAGCTCCATATCTCACCTCAATACCAGCGTTGCTTACGGTAGCGGTAAGCAGGTAAAACGTGCTCGTGCATGATTTCCCCATAGGAAACAATGGGGCTGAGCTGGCTGAAAAAAAACTAACACCTGCAAAAAAGCAGTGTTCAGCTCCTAACGCAGCCCTATTGTTTCCTATGGGGAAAGAAAATTTAAGTTTACACCTAACACCCTAACATGAGCCCCGAGTCTAAACACCCCTAATCTTACACTTATTAACCCTGAATCTGCCGCCCCCGACATCGTCGCCACCTACATTATATTATTAATCCCTAATCTGCCGCTCCAGACACCGCCACCACCTACATTATACTTATGAATCCACAATCTGATGCCCTCAACATCGCCGAACCCTACACTTTATTTATTAACCCCTAATCTGCCCCACCCAACGTCGCTGATACTATATTAAATGTATTAACCCCTAATCTGCCGCAGCCAACGTCACCACCACTATAATACATTTTTTATAACCCTAACACCCCCCCAACTTAAATATAATTTAAATACATCTAAATAAATTTACTATAATTAACTAAATTATTCCTATTTAAAACTAAATACTTACCTTACCTGTAAAATAAACCCTAAGCTAGCTACAATATAACTAATAGTTACATTGTAGCCATCTTAGGGTTTATTTTTATTTTACAGGCAACTTTGTATTTATTTTAACTAGGTACAATAGTTATTAACTATTTAATAACTACCTAGTTAAAATAAGTACAAATTTACCTGTAAAATAAACCCTAACCTAAGTTACAATTACATCTAACACTACACTATAATTAAATTAATTACCTAAACTAACTACAATTAAATACAATTAAATTAAATAAACTAAATTATGAAAAAAAACCCACTAAATTACAGAAAATAAAAAAGAAATTACAAATTTTTAAACTAATTACACCTAATCTAATCCCCCTAATAAAATTAAAAAGCCCCCCAAAATAAAAAAAATTCCCTACCCTATACTAAATTACAAATAGCCCTTAAAAGGGCTTTTTGCAGGGCTTGTCCCAAAGTAAACAGCTCTTTTACCTGTAAAAAAAATACAATACCCCCCAACATTAAAACCCACCACCCACACACCCAACCCTACTTTAAAACCCACCCAATCCCCCCTTAATAAAAGCTAACACTACCCCCTTGAAGATCACCCTACCTTGAGCCGTCTTCACCCAACCGAGCACAAGTGGACCTCCAGAAGTCTTCATCTGATCCGGCCAGAAGAGGACATCAAGACCGGCAGAAGTCTTCATCCAGGCGGCATCTTCTATCTTCTTCCATCCGGAGCGGGTCCATCTTGAAGACATCTGACGCGGAGCATCCTCTTCCATCCGACAGCAACTGAAGAATGAAGGTTCCTTTAAGTGACGTCATCCAAGATGGTGTCCCTTCAATTCCGATTGGCTGATAGAATCCTATCAGCCAATCGTAATTAAGGTAGGAAAAATCCTATTGGCTGATGCAATCAGCCAATAGAATTGAAGTTCAATCCTATTGGCTGTTCCAATCAGCCAATAGAATGCAAGCTCAATTCTTTTGCCTGATTGCATCAGCCAATAGGATTTTTCCTACCTTAATTCTGATTGGCTGATAAGATTCTATCAGCCAATCGGAATTGAAGGGACGCCATCTTGGATGACGTCACTTAAAGGAACCTTCGTTCTTCAGTCGCCGTCGGATGGAAGAGGATGCTCTGCGTCGGATGTCTTCAAGATGCACCCGCTCCGCTCCGGATGGAAGAACATAGAAGATGCCGCCTGGATGAAGACTTCTGCCGGTCTTGATGTCCTCTTCTGGCCGGATCGGATGAAGACTTCTGCTGGTCTGGAGGTCCACTTGTGCCCGGTTGGGTGAAGACGGCTCAAGGTAGGGTGATCTTCAAGGGGGTAGTGTTAGGTTTTATTAAGGGGGGATTGGGTGGGTTTTAGAGTAGGGTTGGGTGTGTGGGTGGTGGGTTTTAATGTTGGGGGGTATTGTATTTTTTTTTACAGGTAAAAGAGCTGATTACTTTGGGGCAATGCCCCACAAAAAGCCCTTTTAAGGGCTATTTGTAATTTAGTATAGGTAAGGATTTTTTTTATTTTGGGGGAGCTTTTTTTTATTTTTATTTTTTTTGAGTTTCAAAAGCTTTATTAAGAAAATACACATAATACAATAAATTTAAGAAAAAGGACAGTTACAACGGTAACTAATGAGTCAAAGGAAGTAAGTGTCCAGCAGAATCAACTACCACATAAAAGAAACAAGTTCCAAATTAAACAACAGAGGTGGTATAAGTACTCAAATTGGAGGGCTTGGTGATATGCCACATAAAGGGGACTAAACATCCCCTATTACACTTAACGCAAAAGGGAGTAAAGAATAAGGAGAGTGGGAAGGGGAAGAGGACAAGGATAAGGGAGGGTAAGCAGTATCCAGTCGGGGAGCGAGTGGGTAGTATTAGGGAAATTGATTAGTCACTGGTCAAAGGGTTCGGTTTCCAGGACGTGACGAAATGAAACTGCCAATCAGCCCAAACCAACTCAAACAGATCAGAAGTGCCTAATTTACAATAGATATCCTTCTCCATAGTGTACAAGTAGGCCATTGTGGAGCAGATTTTAGACCACTTTGGGGGGTACTCGCTCGTCCAAGCGCAAGCAATGGCGTGCTTAGTAGACATGAAAAGATATATGCATAAGTAGGAGTGGTGTTTGGGGAGGGGATGTAGGCCTAAATGTAGTAATGCTACAGCAGGTGATTTATAAAGAGAGATACCTAGTCTGGAGAGAACATGAAAGCATGTGTTCCAAAGGGGTCGGAGCTTAGGACAGTCCCACCATATATGCATGACGTTACCCTTCTGGCCACAGTTTCTCCAGCAGTCAGGTGATACGTTTGGGAATATTTTAGAGAGTCTGGAGGGGACGTAGTACCAATGTACTAGTAATTTGTAATAAGTTTAAAACAGAGTAGTGCAATGGATAGATTTACGGGTGAGTTCAAAGGTGCGTCCCCATATCTCCATTGAGATGGTCAGCCCCACAAGGGCCTCCCACTTCAACAGATGGGCCGGAGGATCTGGAGATGCAGAAGAGCCCAGGAGGGCATAGTGAAGTGATAGAGGGCCGCAAAGCCTATTCCCAAGATTCCACACGGATTCCCAGGCGGTCAGCGGGCGAGCTGAGGTAGGATTGAAACCCCAACTCAGTAAGAAGCTTTTGACTCTGTAATATTCGAAAGAGAAATAGCGAGGTAGCACACAACCTTCTCCTAACTGAGAAATGGGCTTAAAACCCACCTTTGGATCAGATGACCAAAGGTCTGACACCGTAGAGACCCCCAGATGGACCCATTTATTAGGGTGAGTATCCTGCAGACCCATGAGGAGACCAGTCAAAGAGGTGATGGGGAAGGGTGTGGGGCTATGTGCGAGGAGTGACGGAGGCAGTCCCAAAGTTTTAGACATTCACAAATGATGGGGTTAGCAATACCTAATTCCCTACGACAGTGTGGAGGAGTCCTGATCAGATCTCTGAGTTTTAAACTAATGGGTAAGGAAGCCTGTTCAAGAGACCTCCATTTACTTGAAGATTGTTTAACTCCCCACTGAGCAATATGGGTAAGCATAGAGCCCTCGTAATATCTAAGAACAGAGGGTGAACCTATACCGCCCCCGATCCTAGGAAGTTGGAGAAGCCTGTGGGCAACTCTAGGTGGCTTACTGGGCCAGATGTGTTTAGTAATTTCACCTTGAAACTGCAGTAAAATATATTTTGGAACCTTAATAGGGAGACAGCGGAATAAATATGTAAGTTTAGGCAGGAAAGACATTTTGAGTGCAGCTATCCTGCCTAACCAGGAGACATGGGACAAGTCTCAATTTTTATCGAGGGAGCGTAGTTCAGGGCTTTTTTATTTTATTAGGGGGATTAGATTAGGTGTAATTAGATTAAAAAATTGTAATTTCTTTTTTATTTTCTGTAATTTAGTGGGGGGGTTTTCCCGTAATTTAGTTTATTTAATTTAATTGTATTTAATTGTAGTTAGTTTAGGTAATTAATTTAATTATAGTGTAGTGTTAGATGTAATTGTAACTTAGCTTAGGGTTTATTTTACAGGTACATTTGTACTTATTTTAACTAGGTAGTTATTAAATAGTTAATAAATATTTAATAACTATTGTACCTAGTTAAAATAAATACAAAGTTGCCTGTAAAATAAATATAAATCCTAAGCTAGCGACAATGTAAATATTAGTTATATTGTAGCTAGCTTAGGGTTTATTTTACAGGTAAGTATTTAGTTTTAAATAGGAATAATTTAATTAATTGTAGTAATTTTATTTATATTTTTTTAAATTATATTTAAGTTAGGGGGGTGTTAGGGTTAAATTTAGATTTAGGGGTTAATACATTTAATCAGTGATGTGCAGTCACTAGAGGCAGGTGAGGCAGTGCTTCACCTCTCATATGGGCAAAAATATTTTTTTTTATTGGCTTTAAAAAAAAAAAATTGCAATTTTTTTTCCCCAGCATTTTTTTTCCACAGCTACATGTTGTGCAATGGAGAGGCACAAGCAGGTCTGCCCACCATTACACAACATGCTGCGCCACCTACTGGATGAAAGTGGTTAAGATCATTGCATGGCCCATTAACTGCTTATTTGAGGCAGTCCTATTTGGGATGACCCAATCCAGTGAGAGGCATTAGTAAGTGAAACTTAGGGTTGGGGCTGGATGTTAAATGATATAAAACAAAACAAAAACGGAAAAAACAACTTTTATTTATTTTGATGCTGTCCTGTGAAGCTGCAAGCTTTGCTAAAGTGAAAAAGAGAGTTCTGTTCTTCCCCTCTAAGTTCAGTGGGATGTGCCACTGTCACTTCCTTACATACAGAGCAGCCAGGAAGAGATGCAGTCAATGAGCAGTGTTTTAGCCACATCTTATTGAAATAAGTTCTACAACCTTATATTTTACTGAAAGGGATTCTGTTAGTGAAAATTATAATTTAATGAATGTGGTTTAGTGTTTTTTTGTTTTTTTACTCTTTTACAGCAGTTTAAGGATCGTTTTTGTATTTTGTTTACTCAAACTTTACACTAGCAGCTTGCCTCTGTACTTCACACTAATTTATAGTCTCACTTTATGAACTCTCTGTAGCTCTGCTGTTTTATTACTTAAAATGCAGTGGTCCCTCTCCCCCCCCCCCTTGTGTGTGTGTGTGTGTGTGTCTCTCTCTCTCTCTCTATCTATAACTGTAAAGTTATAAGCCTCCTAAGGAAGCTGCACCTCTACCCCAGAGACTAAGAAAAAAGAGATGGACAACTGTTGACACAGGAAGGGTAAGAACAGTGGAACAAAGGCATACTTCTAATCCTCTGCCTTTGAAAAACTCTTATGCTGCTATTACTGCTGGCATCTGTGAAGAAGAGAGCACAACTGCTAGTACTTCTGACAGTGTAACAGGGAGCTCTGAGTTTCTGGTGTCTGAATCTGCAAACAAAAAATCCAAGGTAAGATCTGCAAATGTAAATTTCTGTAAGACCTTGTTAATAGGTGACTCCATTTTAAGAAATGTGCAGATAGATGATGATAATGGAGATTTGAGAGAGATTAGATGTCTTCCAGGTTCTACCACTCACAGAGATTTAAATCGTATTTCAAGAATTGTTAAGGCAGCTAGAAAAGACAGTGAGTTAGATGTTATTGTTCACCTAGGTACAAATGATCTGGCTAGAAATGATGTTTTTGCTGTGGAAAAGGATTTTTTTAAACTAGGAAGTTGTTCAGATCATGTGGCTGCATCTGTGTCCTTTTCTGCTGTTTTACCTGTGTATGGACAGGAAGAAGGAAGAATGCAGCGTATTATAGAATTTAATTCTTGGTTAGAGAGGTGGTGTAGGGAGAGAAGATATGGTTTTGTTAGCCATCAAATCCCTGTTTGGCTTGATAGTAGCTTGTATAAGAAGGATGGTTTGCATCTGGATATTAAAGGGATAGGGGTATTGAGTAAAGAATTGAAAGACTTTATTAGTAGCAATTTAAACTAATGAAGGGGGACAGAGTTAATATACCCATCTGTCCCCCAGAGCATGAGAAGACAGTCAACCAAATTTTAGATTCTTGTTTATTTAAGAAAAAAAACATTACTTTTAGGAATACGACTTTGAATAATGTAGGCAGGGGTTGTATTGACCATGCAAAATGATTTGAGAATTCTAGAAATATTCTACGTGCAATGTGCACAAATGCTCGCAGTTTAGTAAGTTAATTACCTGCACTTACTGCAATAATGATTCAAGATAAATTGGATTTAGTAGCTATAACAGAGACATGGTACAATGACTCTCACGACTGGGAAACAGTCATACCTGGTTACATCTTGGTTAAAAAAAATAGAGTAGGAAAAAAAGGGGACGGAGTTGCTCTGTACGTGAAAGAAAAAAATGACAATGTAGAAAGTGTTTGGGTAACTATAGAAACTGAAGGGAAACGGGTGTTTAGAATAGGAGTAGTATATAGACCACCATTACAGGATGAAGCATCAGACAATTTATTAATTGATGAAATAGCCAAAATTACAATGAAGGGCAATGCTATTGTAGTGGGGGACTTTAATATGCCTGATGTAGACTGGGAAGTACCTGTTGCCAAATCAACTAGAAGTAAATATATCCTGGAATCTTTACAAGGGGAATCTCTTGAGCAACTAGTAAAAGAACCAACACGTAAAGGAACTATATTAGATTTAGTATTTACAAACAGTGATATAGTATCTGAGGTGTCTGTGGGTGAGAACTTAGGCTCTAGTGATCATCAGTCTGTATGGTTTAATATTCAGGCAAAGGTACTGAGCAACCATAGTAAAACAAAAGTCTTAGGCCTAGATTTAGAGTTCGGCGGTAGCCGTCAAAACCAGCGTTAGAGGCTCCTAACGCTGGTTTTGGCCGCCCGCTGGTATTTGGAGTCAGTGATTAAAGGGTCTAACGCTCACTTTTCAGCCGCGACTTTTCCATACCGCAGATCCCCCTACGCCATTTGCGTAGCCTATCTTTTCAATGGGATCTTTCTAACGCTGGTATTTAGAGTCGTTTCTGAAGTGAGCGTTAGAGCTCTAACGACAAGATTCCAGCCGCCTGAAAATAGCAGGAGTTAAGAGCTTTCTGGCTAACGCCGGTTCATAAAGCTCTTAACTACTGTACCCTAAAGTACACTAACACCCATAAACTACCTATGTACCCCTAAACCGAGGTCCCCCCACACCGCCGCCACTCGATTAAAATCTATTGGCTGTTCCGATCAGCCAACAGAATGCGAGTTCAATCTGATTGGCTGATTGGATCAGCCAATCGGATTGAACTTGATTCTGATTGGCTGATTCCATCAGCCAATCAGAAAATTCCTACCTTAATTCCGATTGGCTGATAGAATCCTATCAGCCAATCGGAATTCGAGGGACGCCATCTTGGATGACGTCCCTTAAAGGAACCGTCATTCGTCGGGAGACAACGGAAGAAGAGGATGGATCCGCGTCGCCTGCTTCAAGATGGACCCGCTCCGCACCGGATGGAAGAAGATTGAAGATGCCGCTTGGAGAAGATGTTTGCCGGTCCGGATGTCCTCTTCTTGCCGGATAGGAGGAAGACTTTGGAGCCTCTTCTGGACCTCTTCAGCACCGGATGATGGATCACCAACCCCCGCTTGGGTTGGATGAAGATGTTGGAGCCAGGACGGATCGGTGAACCTGGTATGGTGAAGACAAGGTAGGAAGATCTTCAGGGGCTTAGTGTTAGGTTTATTTAAGGGGGGTTTGGGTTAGATTAGGGGTATGTGGGTGGTGGGTTGTAATGTTGGGGGGGGGTATGGTATGTTTTTTTTTACAGGCAAAAGAGCTGAACTTCTTGGGGCATGCCCCGCAAAGGGCCCTGTTCAGGGCTGGTAAGGTAAAAGAGCTTGTAACTTTTTTAATTTAGAATAGGGTAGGGAATTTTTTATTTTGTGGGGCTTTGTTATTTTATTAGGGGGCTTAGAGTAGGTGTAATTAGTTTAAAATTGTTGTAAGATTTTTCTTATGTTTGTAAATATTTTATTATTTTTTGTAACTTAGTTCTTTTTTATTTTTTGTACTTTAGCTAGTTTATTTAATTGTATTTATTTGTAGCAATTGTGTTTAATTAATTTATTGATAGTGTAGTGTTAGGTTAATTGTAGGTAATTGTAGGTAGTTTATTTAATTATTTTATTGATAGGGTAGTGTTAGGTTTAATTATATCTTAGGTTAGGATTTATTTTACAGGTAAATTTGTTATTATTTTAACTAGGTAACTATTAAATAGTTCTTAACTATTTAATAGCTATTGTACCTGGTTAAAATAATTACAAAGTTGCCTGTAAAATAAATATTAATCCTAAAATAGCTATAATATAATTATAATTTATATTGTAGCTATATTAGGATTTATTTTACAGGTAAGTATTTAGCTTTAAATAGGAATAAGTTATTTAATAAGAGTTAATTTATTTTGTTAGATGTAAATTATATTTAAATTAGGGGGGTGTTAGTGTTAGGGTTAGACTTAGCTTTAGGGGTTAATACATTTATTAGAATAGCGGTGAGCTCCGGTCGGCAGATTAGGGGTTAATAATTGAAGTTAGGTGTCGGCGATGTTAGGGAGGGCAGATTAGGGGTTAATACTATTTATGATAGGGTTAGTGAGGCGGATTAGGGGTTAATAACTTTATTATAGTAGCGCTCAGGTCCGCTCGGCAGATTAGGGGTTAATAAGTGTAGGCAGGTGTCGGCGACGTTGAGGGGGGCAGATTAGGGGTTAATAAATATAATATAGGGGTCGGCGATGTTAGGGCAGCAGATTAGGGGTACATAGGGATAACGTAGGTTGCGGCGGTTTACGGAGCGGCAGATTAGGGGTTAAAAAAAATATGCAGGGGTCATCGATAGCGGGGGCGGCAGATTAGGGGTTAATAAGTGTAAGGTTAGGGGTGTTTAGACTCGGGGTACATGTTAGGGTGTTAGGTGCAGACGTAGGAAGTGTTTCCCCATAGGAAACAATGGGGCTGCGTTAGGAGCTGAACGCTGCTTTTTTGCAGGTGTTAGGTTTTTTTTCAGCTCAAACAGCCCCATTGTTTCCTATGGGAGAATCGTGCACGAGCACGTTTTTGAGGCCGGCCGCGTCCGTAAGCAACTCTGGTATCGAGAGTTGCATTTGCGGTAAAAATGCTCTACGCTCCTTTTTTGGAGCCTAACGCAGCATTTGATTAAACTCTCGATACCAGAGTTAAATTTATGGTGCGGCCAGAAAAAAGCCCGCGGAGCGTTAACAGCCCTTTTACCGCCGAACTCCAAATCTAGGCCTTAGACTTTAGATCTACTGATTTTTCTTACATGGGCAGATACCTAGATGAATCCTTAAAAGGGATGGCACAGATTACAGGAGTACAAGAACAGTGGGAATATTTTTAAAATGCTATTCTAGATGCAACTAAACACTGTGGCCTAGATTTAGAGTTTGGCGGTAGCCGTCAAAACCAGCGTTAGAGGCTCCTAACGCTTGTTTTTTACGGACTCCGGTATTTAGAGTTCAGTTACCGACACTCAAAAATCACCCAACGCACAAATCTCTACCGACAGCTCAAACCCAGTAGTTAACATATACCGACAAAATAAACATCCACGAATCACAAAACAAATATTACACAAAGTACACATACACTCATACAAACACTACACTATATTTATTTTTCAGATTTAATAATTTTTCATCAAAATACAAAGGATCAAAGTTGCGAGATCTCGGGTGTTAGAAAAAAAACAACACAAATCCATTTTCCCATTGACTTACATTGACACACGGGAAAAGACCCTCATATACCTACATCTAACTAATAAGATTATCACAAACATACACTCATCGATGCATACAAACAATATACACCACATTACATACACAAAAAAGTTATTTATTACAAAATGAACACGATTTAGTTACTTTTTCACACAAGCTCATGACGTCACTCATTTTACGAGGAAAACCAGTCTTTGAAAAAAATTTGTCCAAAATTTTGAGCCTCCATTGACTTCTATGGGGAAGACGTGCTCGTGCACGCGACAGACAGATTTCCCTAACGCACGCAAATAGCGTAGACAAAAAAACTCCAAATACCAGCGCTAGAAATAGGAAAAAAATACATGCTTTTCTGCGTTAGACCCAGCTATGATAAATAGATCAAGAAATTACTATTTCCCTATGGTGGACTTATGGATTGTACTTATTGAATATTCACAACAGCATTAAATTGTTTCATACTTTTATATTACATCAACTACAAATCAACATCACTAGTAACAAACTTTTTTAACAAAAAAATCACATTTAAACGGACACAAAAATAATTTAAACTTTTCAGGATTCACAAACAGTACACAATGAGAAACACCTCTCATTTACCTTTATTATTGCATTTCATTTATTCAACTCATATGCTTGCAGCAACTGCATATCTACATAGGCTTAACACATGATCAGTCATGGATGCACATACATTACTTTTAGCATTCACTCATACATGTGCATTCAAATGATGGGGGAAAAACACATTACATTCTCTCTAGGAATCACAAAACAGAACATATGGATTTTACTGTACTTTTAACATCATGATTCCATCACAATAAACCATTAGGAATTACGTACAAGAAGAACATCATTACACCAGATTACAGATGTCACTTTTTATGGGAAGGAACAACAATGCCAGACCGCTATATAGAAGTCAGCATATGTGGGACACAATCACAATATATACGTATATGTACATAACACGCATCACCCATCACGCAACCACAAAGCACACATTTAGATTTTATTCAGCACACAATAACAATGTAGCACAGAATACACACGGACAGTGTACAGCTCCACAGTATCACATGTGCAGGTGGTGAGAGGGACTGTCAACCTCAATAATATGTAGAAAAATAGAAATTCCACAGCACCACTGTAAGTTTTCAATGCTTTATTGGAACATCTTTATCCCATGCAGGTACAAAGTAGGTAGGCAGCAACGTTTCGGGATGTTATCCCTTAATCATGCTAATGAGCCTCACCTGTTGAGGTACATTTATAGGCCTACATATTAACCCCATGTATAATGTTACAAAGTGAATTCTATCACTTAACACCACCACCTAGTGGTTACAAAAATTATTACAATGTTAAACACATAAGCAAAGTTAAAAACAATATACAATATACAATATACCTATTCATATGTTGTTAAAATACATATAATTTTTACCAATACTTGATTTTTAAATGTAATTCATTATCTAAGGACTATTGTAATTTTTTGTAATACATAAGTATATATTACAGGAACACTTTAAAGTCCAGCTCTCTATTAATGCCTTTAGGAATTAGAGCATCCAATTTATGTATCCAGTATGACTCCTTTTGTTTTAATATGGTTTCCCTATTGCCCCCTCTTCTTAAATTATCCACTCCATCAATTATTTGCCACCTTAACTGACTTATATTGTGGCCTGCACTCAAAAAGTGACATGATACAGGGGCTTCTTGGTCCCCACATCTGATATTGGATCTGTGTTGACTCATCCTATACGAGATATTTGCGATATTGTCAGATCGCAAATCACTTATATATATAATACTACAGATGACAGCCGGAAGTTATTCAGTATTAGTGCCATTTGAATGGGACGCATACAATATTGACAACTCGGCAATCACTTATATATACAATACTACAGATGGCAGACGGGAAGTTCGGAATTATTATTGCGATTTGAAAGGGACGCATACAATATTGACAGCTCGGCAATCACTTATATATACAATACTACAGATGACAGCCGGAAGTTATTCAGCATTAGTGCGATTTTAAAGGGACGCATACAATATTGACATCTCGGCAATCACTTATATATGCAATACTACAGATGGCAGACGGGAAGTTCTGAATTATTATTGCGATTTTAAAGGGACGCATACAATATTGACATCTCGGCAATCACTTATATATACAATACTACAGATGGCAGATGGGAAGTTCTGAATTATTATTGCGATTTTAAAGGGACGCGTACAATATTGACAGCTCGACAATCACTTATATATACAATACTACAGATGGCAGACGGGAAGTTCAGAATTATTATTGCGATTTTAAAGGGACGCATACAATATTGACATCTCGGCAATCACTTATATATACAATACTACAGATGGCAGACGGGAAGTTCTGAATTATTATTGCGATTTTAAAGGGACGCGTACAATATTGACAGCTCGGCAATCACTTATATATACAATACTACAGATGGCAGACGGGAAGTTCAGAATTATTATTGCGATTTTAAAGGGACGCGTACAATATTGACAGCTCGCCAATCACTTATATATACAATACTACAGATGGCAGATGTTACTTTATCGTTTTCAAACAATGTTGCAGCAACATTGATCGATCACATTCGATGCACATTATACACAACTATGCACTTTCATTCATGTTAGCCTGGACGTGTGCTTGTTACTATAATATCGCGTTTAAGAAATATTGATTACGCATATGATCAAACATTACAAACATGCACTGTATGTGTGATATTTGACACTTTCACATTGAGATTCATTGTGGGAAAACAACATTTCAGCAAACAACAAAAAAACGCCCACTGTGAAAGCATTCGCGCCGCTCACATACAAACAAGTGAATACAATCAGCAATCATTACAAACTCACTACCATTGGACTAATTGTACTATAAATCCCCCAAACAACATGGCCAATGCACATCAGATCAAGTGCATACCTTGTTACGCTGTTTTGAAAGATGGATGACGATGACATGGTAGACACTGCTGGTGCTGCTATTGGCGAACTAGCTGTTGATCGAATCAGGCAGCCTCGGCGGCTCAGACTGAGACGAAGGGGTCGTCTGGTTCGAGGTCCTCGTGTCTACAGGGTGAGACCCACCTTGGAAAACATGAGCGACTTTGAGGTTTATGATAAGTATCGGCTCAATCGCGAACAGCTCATTGGCCTTTACGATCTTCTTAAACCTCATTTGGAGCCACGTATAAGAATAAGGACTGCTGTTCCCGCCATGAGTAAGATGCTAAGTTGTCTATACGTCCTGGCCTCCGGGAGTTTTCAATCCGGAGAAATGTACATGCATGGTCTGGCTCAAGGTACATTCCCTGTGGTGTTTGATAACTTTCTGGACACCATGGTACGTATCAGTAAGCAATACATAGGATTCCCACAAAATGATGGTGATTGGAGGCGCCTGAAGCGGGAATTCTTTGATATTGCTCAATTGCCCAATGTCTTGGGAGCCATAGATTGTACCCACATTGCGCTGTGTGCTCCAATTGATGACTTGCCCTTCAGAAATCGCAAACATTTTCATAGCCTCAACGTGCAGTATGTTTGTGACGCACAGATGAGGATTATGCATGTGTGAGCGAATTTTGGAGGAGCTTGTCATGATGCCGGCATCCTCGCTCAGTCGTCCCTGTGGAGACCGTTTGAGGAAAGACAAGTGCCCCCTGGGTATCTCGTTGGTGAGTATTTGTGCACAACATGGTTAATTAGTTTGACAATTGCCACTGTAGTTTTAAAATGTTAGCGTAATGTTCAGCTATAGGATGCAATTTAACCATTTATTTTTTTTCAAGCAAATGTCTAGTTTTAGTTCAATGCAGATATGTAGCATGTCTTACTTTAAATGCTCAGATAGAGAATGCACTCTAACCATTTAGTTGCCATTTTACACAAGGTCTGGTTTAGGAGAAATACGCATATGTAGCATGTCTTAGCTGAAATGGGAAGATATTAGCTAATGCAATTTAACCATGTCATTGTCTCTTTCAATGCAGATATGTAGCATGTCTTACCTTAAATGCTCAGATAGAGAATGCAATGTAACCATTTAGTTTGCATTTTACACAAGGTTTGGTTTAGGACAAATACGCATATGTAGCATGTCTTAGCTGAAATGGGAAGATATTAGCTAATGCAATTTAACCATGTCATTGTCTCTTTCCGCTAATGTCTACTTTTAGTTCAATGCAGATATGTAGCATGTCTTACCTTAAATGCTCAGATAGAGAATGCAATGTAACCATTTAGTTTGCATTTTACACAAGGTTTTGTTTAGGAGAAATACGCATATGTAGCATGTCTTAGCTGAAATGGGAAGATATTAGCTAATGCAATTTAACCATGTCATTGTCTCTTTCCGCTAATGTCTACTTTTAGTTCAATGCAGATATGTAGCATGTCTTACCTTAAATGCTCAGATAGAGAATGCAATGTAACCATTTAGTTTGCATTTTACACAAGGTTTGGTTTAGGAGAAATACGCATATGTAGCATGTCTTAGCTGAAATGGGAAGATAGAGAATAATATTTAACTAGATAATTTTTAAAAAAAATAAACATTTGTTAGTGGATTATCGTGTACAAAAACTTTTATTGGACTCAAAATACTATTTTGATGATTCAGTTTGAATTATGTTCTGTTCATCATTTATAGGTGATTCTGGGTACATGAGCCGGCCTTGGCTTATTACCCCCTTGAGTAGCCCGACTGATGTGTCTGAGGAGCGCTACAATAGGGCTCATAAGAGAACCAGGGCGGTGGTTCAACGAATGTTCGGGCTCCTGAAGATGAGGTTCAGGTGCCTGGACAGGTCGGGAGGAGCCCTCCAGTACAACCCAAAGAAGGTGGCTAAGATCGTTATAGCCTGTAGTGTCCTGCATAATATTGCACAGCGGGCTGGGATGCTGCAGGGCGATGAGGAGATGAGGAGGATGATCCTGTTCTAGAGGGGCCATTCCAGGACGAGGGGCTCAATGTCAGAGCAGACATCATCAACCGCAACTTTAGACGGTAAATAATAGAAGTTAGACTGGAGTATTGTCAATAGATGTGAACGCTATGGAAATGACAAGTAGAGAATTGTCCAAACATGTTAGGATTGTTCATCAAATGCTAAAAATGTGTTTGATTTCTTAATATAGGTGATGCTCTGGTCATTGGGTCCTGTAGCGAGTCTTTGCCACCTGGTTTTTAAAGAGGACATCAGCTGGTAAGTATAAATGTATGGACTGTTGCTGGCATGAATTGTACACAAATACATCATATGGCATACATTTTCTAAACTAGTATTTAGTTTACACATTACTTAAAATGTAAATACTCAGAAAGGGATCCTCTAGCATAACTATCCTCTAGCATGACTATGGTTCAATGTCACACATTAGAGGTTCGTTCTGCTCAATATGACTCATCTTCACACTTGATAGAACATAACACAAGATGCTACACATGCTTAGTAAGCTAGTGACAGAAATATATTCAGAAATGGGGGGTGGGAGAGGGGTACAGAACTGATTCACACACTTGTATTAGTAATTTAGGGAGATGACTTCATGTAAAGACTGAAAGGGAAGAAGTCGAAGAATGACAGTGAAGAATTCCCAGACTGACAGTGGAAAAAGACAAGATTGAAATTGAAGAATACCAATGGGATCATGTCTGGCATTATCTTTCAAATCTGCTGACCTTGAAAACCATACAAAGACATGTTCACATGGTAAGTGCCAACTATTTGATAGAATAAGGCTGTGGAGGCATCCTATTGGAGACACTTAGATTATTTTCTAATTTTTAGATGGTATTTCACAGTCCTCTATTTTTGAAATGATGAATAAGACACCTATTGAAGATCAACTGTTTACCCCTGAATTGACTTTCAAAGACCATGCATTATCCAGGTTGGTGTACCAATGCATGCTAGTTAAGAATCACAGGAAGAATGTTGAATATTAGTAGCTTACATACATTAGTCATATTTAGTTCATAATTAGATATTTAGGTATCACAATCAGACACTTAGATGATTTTACTTTTTTAGATGGTATTTCAGTCCTCTATTTTATGAAATGATGAATAAGACACCTATTGAAGATCAACTGTTTACCCCTGAATTGACTTTCAAAGACCATGCATTATCCAGGTTGGTTTACCAATGCATGCTAGTTAAGAATCACAGGAAGAATGTCGAATATTAGTAGCTTACATACATTAGTCATATTTAGTTCATAATTAGATATTTAGGTATCACAATCAGACACTTAGATGATTTTACTTTTTTAGATGGTATTTCAGTCCTCTATTTTATGAAATGATGAATAAGACACCTATTGAAGATCAACTGTTTACCCCTGAATTGACTTTCAAAGACCATGCATTATCCAGGTTGGTTTAACAATGCATGCTAGTTAAGAATCACAGGAAGAATGTCGAATATTAGTAGCTTACATACATTAGTCATATTTAGTTCATAATTAGATATTTAGGTATCACAATCAGACACTTAGATGATTTTACTTTTTTAGATTGGATTTTCAGTCCTCTATTTATGAAATGATGAATAAGACACCTATTGAAGATCAACTGTTTACCCCTGAATTGACTTTCAAAGACCATGCATTATCCAGGTTGGTTTACCAATGCATGCTAGTTAAGAATCACAGGAAGAATGTCGAATATTAGTAGCTTACATACATTAGTCAGACTTAGTTCATAATTAGATATTTAGGTATCACAATCAGAAAAAGGAATACATATTATAGTTGATATAGAGGTATTTGAATGGACATGAAATATTACATTTATGTTCAGCATACATATATATTTATTATTGAAATGTGATTATTATGTATAATTAGAAATTCTGATATTTAAATTTAATTTTTATTACACAATATAATGGTGTATGTTTATTTTATTTATTTTTAAATTTAAATCATAAATATCTTGATAAAATGTTGCACAAAGTTAGAGCATAGACACAAGATGATTGTAAATGTATTTTATGAATATTTGACAACGTGTGTATTAACTTTGTAAAATTTTGTTTTTTAATTTCAGATTGTGATCTGATGACTTCCAGGAATATTTTTTTGTTTTTGTTTTTGTTTAAAAAACTTTTTATTTTTAAATGGTAATAATCAACATTTTATTATTAAATACACTCTTTTGAACAGATTATAATAAATATCCATATAATCTGTCAATAAAAAACAATTTGACTCCCATGACTGGTAGTTGTCTATTTGACAAGCCCATGCATAAAATCAAATTATGCATTAATTTTAGAAAATCCACTGATTCAGAGAATATTAAATTAAACTATCTTTTTAAAATTAATTGGGGAGTGAGATCCATCGATGCTTTTCTTTTGAAATTCTTAGATGTTAAAATAATTTCGGATATGTAGTCAGAATTTGACCTAAATTTTTTCATTTCACTTTTAAGAAGGGGAAGTGGTTAATTTTATAAGATCTTGTATCTTCCTTAGGTATGTCAAACATTATTTTATTAAATTTATAAATATTTACAATTATAAATGGTAGGTCATTTAACTTCATATTTTTCACAAGCTAGTTATTGGATGCCATGTTAATAGATTTTATTTTCTAGTGGAGTCATTTAAAGGGACATTTAACTATAGTTATTAATATTATGTAGTTTTTAAAATCTTACCTCTTGGGTTAGACATCACATATCTATATATAATTTTCATTCCCCTTTAGTTTCTTTTGACAATGTTAAATCAACATTCCGAATGTTTTGGTCCTTAAAGGGATATTCACAAAGTATATTGTGTATTGATTTTTAAAAAATCATAAAAGAATTTAAACATATTTAGAAAGTACTATAGAATTACATTCAGTCTTTAAATATACTTTGAAAAATATACATCAATGCACATATCTTAGTCAATTACATAAGGCATCTATGTGCAACCAACAATCAGCATCAAAATAGCCTATGTAGATATGTATTTAATCCAAGAATATATATAATTACAATCTAATGATTGAATACCAAAACATATTAAGTTGTTCAAATATTATAATCTTATCCAAAATGCATAAATAACATATAGCTTAATGTCCCTCTAAGCTGAAGACTGCGAAATACATCCATTACAATATATATTTCAGTCAGTGTGTAAAACAATCCAGAAGTTAATCTAAATATGCTTTACTCATATGTTATACTAATTTAGCAAAAGGAAGGTGCCTAGGTTTATGATTTTTCAAGCATTATTGTGAAATGTCTCTTTAAAGGGACATGAACTCAAAATATACTTAAAGGGAGACAGTTAAAAAATTAATGATTTATACATTCTGAATGAGTATTCTATTTTAAGCAACTTTATAAATTGTCTCATATTATCAATGTTCCTCGTGATGTTGCTATCATTACTTTAAAAATAAGGCATTAAATTGATAATTTATTTGCTTCAGTACTCTGGACAAAACTTGTTTTTTTTGGTTGGATTAATTTATCCAACAATCATCAAGGACAACCCAGGTTTTTTGCAAAAATTGTCCGTAATCTAAAATATCATTATTGATTTGCAAAGAAAGATAACAAGATAATTCTTAACATTTGAGAATCGGATTAAATTATAAAGTTGCTTAACATTTCATGCTCAATCTGAATCAGGAACACTAAATTTGTTTGGACAGTGTCCCTTTAAGAGATTTAAAGAGTGTATTTACTTCTCTTCTTATCTTGACATACTTTGCTTGAAAAGCATATCGAGATAGGCTTAGTAGATGAAGACTGGTGGATGCACAGAGATGCCTTATGTGATTGGCTCAACCATGTGCATTTAAATTTCTTCTGTTGAGGATATCTAAATACTAAGATAAATTGAGTTACATTTTAAAGTCTAAACAATTTTCTTTCTCTACAGATCATTTGATACAATTGTTTGTTTGTAATGTCTATTTAAAAATAAAGACGCCATTGCACAATAACATATATGAGCAGTTCAGATAAATACAAGCTCGAGGTTTATTTACTAATAACAAACAAACCTGTAGTTTAACATCTATAAACAGATTATCCAAGTTACTGACATTATAACCTGAATTTGAACATTCAGAAATGTTGCCTGGGAAACGGATCTTGAAACACCAGATTTGCATCTTTAAACATTAGAATCTAATGTCACGCAATAGCACACAATCAATGTGCATTATGAAATACATTTAATAGAGCAATGTCAATACTTCACAATAAGTCAACAAATTGATTTTATGAACAATAAAGACATACAATATTAAATGTGTATTTGTATTAAAGAAACAGACCGTTATTAAACCGAAAAATGTATACAACATTTAATAATGTGACAGTATTAGATTTTAAAGATAATGTAAACATTAATATTTAACGGATCACGGATATTAAATCTGCATCACACATATCCGCATGGCCCATGAGTTACAAATAAGTCTACATGAAAAATGAAGTAACAGCACCACCAGGAGGTATGTGTAAGGAAGTTACTAAGATATGAAACATTAAGGAACGGCCAATCAGAGTTCATCACACAAACACAACTTGAGTCAGGATGGTCTCACAGACATTCTAACAATATTTCAAACTTTTATCCAATCAGATGTACAGATAACTTGTCCCATGGTGCATCTCATGTTTACTTCACCATATAAAAGTCCATTACACGTTGCCATCTTTGTCAGTTCTCTAATGCCTGCAGGCAGTTTATATTATTATAATATATTTATTGGACAACCCAGCAGGCATGTCATCTCCCAGGTTCACCAAGCAGGAGAGCGCTGCACTGGTCCACGCCGTCAAGGACTTTTATCCCCAGCTGTTTGGGAACAAGAGGAGGTCGACAGATGCGCCTGTTAAGAAGGCCCTCTGGGAGTCTATCACCAATGCGGTTAAATTGGTGTGTGGTGTCCAGAGGAGCCAGGATCAAATCATGAGGAGATTCGGAGATATGAGATTGCGCTTGACAAAAAAAGTCAACCTCATAAGGGACTGGGTACAAGCCCGTAAAAGAGGGGGCCAAAGAAAGGCCCCGCGGAAACTATACCTACTCCCTTATGAGGTGACTTTATGCGAGCTCCTCAATCTCCGGGTCCCCAAAAGATTTAGATCCTCGCCATCCTCGGCCTCCTCTTCTTCCCTCCCAGCTGCGGGATCTGAAAGTCCTGACGCGGGGGCCAGGGCAGCTGCTTCTCCGTCCGGTGGCCTGGGAGGAGATGAAAGAGAATCTGAACCAGGTAACTATCCAACTTCATATAATATCTTAATATTTGATTAGAATTTTAGAAAATGTGTATATAGTCAGATACTAAACCTATACAGATCTCACAACATACACTACATATGATGTTTAGATATCTGATTTTAGATTAGTGACACATGAAATAGGAATGATGTTTCTTGCGCTCTACAGAATATGCGTCACAGAGTGAAAATTGAATTGCGCATACATGTTAACATGGGTTTGCTGTAAGTGGCATTGCTTTATACATGTTGGTCAAATGACGGATGCGTAATTCCGCTTGGAATCATTGCGCAATGATCGTGAAAATTAGAATTGCGCATACACGTTAACATGGGTTTGCTGTAAGTGGCATTGCTTTATACATGTTGGTCAAATGACGGATGCGTAATTCCGCTTGGAATCATTGCGCAATGATCGCGAAAATTAGAACTGCGCATACACGTTAACATGGGTTTGCTGTAAGTGGCATTGCTTTATACATGTTGGTCAAATGACGGATGCGTAATTCCGCTTGGAATCATTGCGCAATGATCGCGAAAATTTGAATTGCGCATACACGTTAACATGGGTTTGCTGTAAGTGGCATTGCTTTATACATGTTGGTCAAATGACGGATGCGTAATTCCGCTTGGAATCATTGCGCAATGATCGCGAAAATTAGAATTGCGCATACACGTTAACATGGGTTTGCTGTAAGTGGCATTGCTTTATACATGTTGGTCAAATGACGGATGCGTAATTCCGCTTGGAATCATTGCGCAATGATCGCGAAAATTAGAATTGCGCATACACGTTAACATGGGTTTGCTGTAAGTGGCATTGCTTTATACATGTTGGTCAAAATGAAATGTGAATTATTATATATGTGAAGAATACAGTATTCTTATTTTCAATATTATACATAATAAAAAAAATAGCAGAATCCAAAAAAAATAACATATGCCCATCAATTGATGAGAATGAAATAACACAAAAAAATAATTAAAGCTACAGTAAACAACACAACTGATTGAAAATAAGAGTACAGGATATATTTATCATGAATTTAATTGAGGAAACAATTAACTCATGGGACTACCAAAAGATTAATAGTTTTTAATTGATTTCCTAATAATGTAAAGATTTTAAACATGGCATGATTTGTATTAATGATATCCAATCCTCATTTAATATATTACAGATCTGGATGTTGGTGCTGGATCCTCAAGCCAGGGCTTGTCACAGTATGGTATGTCTCATTTTAATTGACATTTGTCTTAGAAACATGGACAGAACATTACATACTAAATCCACATTGTTCAATATTTATATGTATCTGCAAAATGGATTAGTAAAATATTTACAAATAAGAATAAAAAAACAACAACATAGGATTACATTGTAAGACTACTCTGAATTTTTTTCAAATTTAAAATATCCCATCTATTCTGGATATCTTAATTTTAATGTAAGATTCTTTGAATGTCCAATTTATATTCTTCCCTTGTGTATTGCTTAATCTTATTTGTATACATTTTGAAAAAATTCACACACTTTTGCATATGATTTGTTTTTAAAAATATAGATTCCATTTCTGAAATTGATCACGTCATTTAAGGGACATGCCAACTAAATTTTACATTGAATGATTTGTAAACGTGATTTTATTGTTTTGTTTAAACATTTTATGAGCTACATTGGTTCAGTCTATTGTTTTAGTTCTTCTAAAAACATATTGATTTTGGTTTAGGTTAAACAATGCATTATTGGTATTATCCCTCTTTTTTTATGCATAAATTGGCATTGGGTCAAAAGTTAAAATCATGTGTTCAGATAACAGTAGTACATAGTTTCAAAAAGTATACAATTACACATTTAGAGCTTCATGTCCCTTTAATAGATGAAAATTAAATAATTCTTAGGATATCCTTAAATAACATATTAGATTCGAATTGCATGCTCAATCCCATTCATTACACCAACATATGGAGTAGAGAATTCATTAACACCAACCTTGTCAAATCAATATATTTTTATATTAAAGGGACACTGAGCTAAAATTATTAATGTTGTCATTCAGATAGAGCATGCAATATTAAGCAACATTTAAATATAATACTATAATCATATGTGAAATATTCTATTGCTAAATGTATTTTAAAAACAAGAATGTACGTTTATCTGCAGCTCAATTTTGGTTGACCAACCTGGGTTTTTATTGATGATTGGTGGATACCTTCAACAAACAATATTTATTGAATCCAATATTGCTTATCTGCCTTTAAGATTAAAATGTAGCAACATTAAAATTATAATAGGAATCAATGTTAAATCATTTGGAACAGTTTGAACAGTGAAATCAATGATTGAAATAAATCATGTCAGTGTCCCTTTAATAAACAATTGATTCATTAATCCTTACATTCTTTGGATTAGACAATATTGATATATAATTCACATATTCACTGTTGGAGTTACTTTATAGATATAAGCATACTCTAACAGCACCATGATTACATATTTGTACTAATCAATTTTGTTTGGTATTGTGATCAATATGTGTTGTGTCCTAAACAAGATTACTGTACATTGCACAAATGGCTCAATGTGCCACATGTCTTTGTTTATATTTGTCAACAGCTGTTATTCAAAATGTGGTTTGTGTGTATTCTTTTAAGAACATTGATCAATAGGTATATTTAGATATGCAATAGCATCGTATGAGATGAATTTGATGTCTAATATAGTCAGAAATTAAACATATGTTCAATACATCATTTTTAACAGAATCCCCTTGATTCAATCAAGCATTTTTATAATGACTGCTCTATTCTTCACATTTTCAAGTTGATTATTCTTATAAATCGATACAGATGTGATTTAGTGCTATCCCATATGTGTTCACTAATATATATCTATATCATTCATAGAGAGAGTTGGTGTGGGGAGCCCAGAGGAATCCAGCACTGACACAGAGCCGCCTTTGCTGTCTTCTGGTAAGTCCATTGACTCATTTATATGTCATTGAAGCAGGGATAGGCACAGACAAAGGCTGTGGCGGACATTTTCCAAAGTACAGATCTTAGTGAAGGACACCAAGGTACATTTGAAATTAAAAACATTTTTTTATAGTGCTTGGTGTTATTATACTGATGCAGATACCACTGATCCTATATCCAGCCCTCCTCTGGCTATACCCATGTGCCAGTGTCACTACTGTGTCATTATATAGCACTGGGTGTTATTATACTGATGCAGATACCACTGACCCTGTAACCAGCCCGTCTCTGGCTATACCCATATGCCAGTGTCACTACTGTGTCATTAAATAGTGCTGGGTGTTATGATACTGATGCAAATACCACTGATTCTATAACCAGTCCTCCTCTGGCTATACCCATGTGCCAGTGTCACTACTGTGTCATTATATAGCGCTGGGTGTTCTTATACTGATGCAGATACCACTGACCCTACAACCAGCCCTTGTCTGGCTATATGCATGTGCCAGTGTCACTACTGTTCCTTTGTATAGAGCTGGGTGTTATTATACAGATGCAGATACACATCCAGTATTTCACACAGTCTTTATTTATTCCATAACTTATCACCCAATATCGCTAGCAGTCTCTTGACAAGTCACTAATTTTATTCACACTACATATTTTTTTATTCCTATTATTTAATCAGAAAGAAAATATACACTAAGGTTGTGGCGGACACTGCAAGGGCTAGTCACGGACACCAGTGTCCGTGTACGGACACCTTGCCTATCCCTGCATTGAAGGTGTATTGGTAATCAATATTATGAGCATGATTCTGATGAAGCATAACATTTGAAACAAACATACAGGGAGTGCAGAATTATTAGGCAAGTGTATTTTTGAGGATTAATTTTATTATTGAACAACAACCATGTTCTCAATGAACCCAAAAAACTCATTAATATCAAAGCTGAATAGTTTTGGAAGTAGTTTTTAGTTTGTTTTTAGTTATAGCTATTTTATGGGGATATCTGTGTGTGCAGGTGACTATTACTGTGCATAATTATTAGGCAACTTAACAAAAAACAAATATATACCCATTTCAATTATTTATTTTTACCAGTGAAACCAATATAACATCTCAACATTCACAAATATACATTTCTGACATTCAAAAACAAAACAAAAACAAATCAGTGACCAATATAGCCACCTTTCTTTGCAAGGACACTCAAAAGCCTGCCATCCATGGATTCTGTCAGTGTTTTGATCTGTTCACCATCAACATTGCGTGCAGCAGCAACCACAGCCTCCCAGACACTGTTCAGAGAGGTGTACTGTTTTCCCTCCTTGTAAATCTCACATTTGATGATGGACCACAGGTTCTCAATGGGGTTCAGATCAGGTGAACAAGGAGGCCATGTCATTAGATTTTCTTCTTTTATACCCTTTCTTGCCAGCCACGCTGTGGAGTACTTGAACGCGTGTGATGGAGCATTGTCCTGCATGAAAATCATGTTTTTCTTGAAGGATGCAGACTTCTTCCTGTACCACTGCTTGAAGAAGGTGTCTTCCAGAAACTGGCAGTAGGACTGGGAGTTGAGCTTGACTCCATCCTCAACCCGAAAAGGCCCCACAAGCTCATCTTTGATGATACCAGCCCAAACCAGTACTCCACCTCCACCCTGCTGGCGTCTGAGTCGGACTGGAGCTCTCTGCCCTTTACCAATCCAGCCACGGGCCCATCCATCTGGCCCATCAAGACTCACTCTCATTTCATCAGTCCATAAAACCTTAGAAAAATCAGTCTTGAGATATTTCTTGGCCCAGTCTTGACGTTTCAGCTTGTGTGTCTTGTTCAGTGGTGGTCGTCTTTCAGCCTTTCTTACCTTGGCCATGTCTCTGAGTATTGCACACCTTGTGCTTTTGGGCACTCCAGTGATGTTGCAGCTCTGAAATATGGCCAAACTGGTGGCAAGTGGCATCTTGGCAGCTGCACGCTTGACTTTTCTCAGTTCATGGGCAGTTATTTTGCGCCTTGGTTTTTTCACACGCTTCTTGCGACCCTGTTGACTATTTTGAATGAAACGCTTGATTGTTCGATGATCACGCTTCAGAAGCTTTGCAATTTTAAGAGTGCTGCATCCGTCTGCAAGATATCTCACTATTTTTGACTTTTCTGAGCCTGTCAAGTCCTTCTTTTGACCCATTTTGCCAAAGGAAAGGAAGTTGCCTAATAATTATGCACACCTGATTTAGGGTGTTGATGTCATTAGACCACACCCCTTCTCATTACAGAGATGCACATCACCTAATATGCTTAATTGGTAGTAGGCTTTCGAGCCTATACAGCTAGGAGTAAGACAACATGCATAAAGAGGATGATGTGGTCAAAATACTCATTTGCCTAATAATTCTGCACTGCCTGAATAATTGACTCCTCTGATTATATATTAATTTTATTTGAATATTGAAAGATTAATAATTAAAACTTTCTTAGTCTACACCTTTGTTATTTAGAAGATGTATAGCATATGTTTGTTTCCAGGTTCATTTTTGACAACAATCATCAAGTGATACACACATGAGAAATCTTAAATGTTCAATGTACTATGCTTTTATGATTTTAAAATAAATACAAACAATAAATAGAAAATCTGAATCATTGAGAATAACAAATCTAATGTCATTTGTATGCTCCATCAAAATGATGTAAATCATAACTTTGGGTGTGTATATCTTTAATGCAACATTGATGTGTGTCTTTGAGCAACAGTAACATATGTTATAATATCTGATCTTAACGTGTACACAACATGTTATGTTTTACAGAGATTGATTTAACATGTGGGAAGGAGGAGGAAGAGGCTCCCTTGAAGTCTGATGGTATGTGAAATATATCTAACATGTTTCCACCATGTTGCTTTATTGGAAATCATTTTATTGAAGACATTTAAAGTCTACAGCTTTTGCACTTTAAAAAGGAATATTATTTGCCTGTTCAAATACACTACTGCCCCCTTTATATATCAGGCAGCATGAAGATATGCTTGGATTTGTTTAAATATTTGGATTTGAAATTTATGCCATCATGATGTCACATGCATATTCTAGGCCAAACCACAATAATAATTTTAGACAGTCATTGATATTCATCTGAGTGCCTATATGCATACCATATCCTCATGTCATCATTGTTTAGAAATTCAAACACACTTCTAAGTATATTGCAAACATAATCAAGTTGAAATGCGTTGATTTGATTTCATGATGTATGAGATGTTAATATATTTATTATATTTATTTCAGATGGATCCTCTGCTTCTGGTCATCATTGTTCCTCCCCTGCCCAGTCCCCTGCCCAGCCCCCTGCCCAGCCCCCTGCCCAGCCCCCTGCCCAGTCCCCTGCCCAGTACCCTGCCCCTCCCGGCCCTTCCCATTTGTCCTGTCGTATCCCTCCCAAAAAACACTCCTTCGTCCCCCTTCGCCGATCTCCCCATCTTTTGGCCCATACAGCTACCCCAGCTGCCCAGCCCCCAACTCACCACTCCCCAGCTGTACGGGCTACCCCAGAGCAGCAGCCCATCCCTCCCCAACCCAATCCCATCCCTCCCCAACCCAATCCCATCCCTCCACAACCCAATCCCATCCCTCCCCCCTGTCTCAACCTTCATTGTCCTGGGTGTCGGATTGTCCTTCCCAGGCACAGCTGTAAGTATCATTCAAAATCAACATTATAAGATACTTAAAGGTACACTGAATGAATATTTTTCAATTGTGATTCAAATAGAGCATGCAATGTTAATCAAATTTATAATTTACTACTCTTATCAATTATTCTTCATTCTCTTGCTATCTTTATTGAAACAAAGAAATGCCTATATTTTTTTTTTATTAAAAAAAAATTATGGACATCATTTCTTTATTGTTGGATGAATGTATCCTTCAATCAGCAGGGACAACCAAAGTTGATAACCAAAAATGGCCTGCCCTATAAACTTACATTCTTGCATTTAAAATATAGCTTGAGAATTCAAACATTTAAAGAATACGAGTAAATTAATAATTCTTTTCAAATGTCATGCTCTATCTGAATCAGTAACTAAAATATTTATAAGAATCCTCCGTCCACATGTTGATGTTTTTGTTATGGTTACCATTTTGCCTTTTTTTCTGATTATTGTTGTGCCTGTTACACTCTTTTACCTTGTCATATGTCTCCAATGGGGCTATGCTGGCCCTTGGCAACTCTCTTCATGGACTGTGATGCACTCTGTTACCTTGTCATATGGCTCAAATGGGGCTATGCTGGCCCTTGGCAACTCTCTTCATGGACTGTGATGCACTCTGTTACCTTGTCATATGGCTCAAATGGGGCTATGCTGGCCCTTGGCAACTCTCTTCATGGACTGTGATGCACTCTGTTACCTTGTCATATGGCTCCAATGGGGCTATGCTGGCCCTTGGCAACTCTCTTCATGGACTGTGATGCACTCTGTTACCTTGTCATATGTCTCCAATGGGGCTATGCTGGCCCTTGGCAACTCTCTTCATGGACTGTGATGCACTCTGTTACCTTGTCATATGGCTCCAATGGGGCTATGCTGGCCCTTGGCAACTCTCTTCATGGACTGTGATGCACTCTGTTACCTTGTCATATGGCTCCAATGGGGCTATGCTGGCCCTTGGCAACTCTCTTCATGGACTGTGATGCACTCTTTTACCTTGTCATATGGCTCCAATGGGGCTATGCTGGCCCTTGGCAACTCTCTTCATGGACTGTGATGCACTCTGTTACCTTGTCATATGTCTCCAATGGGGCTATGCTGGCCCTTGTCAACTCTCTTCATGGACTGTGATGCACTCTGTTACCTTGTCATATGGCTCCAATGGGGCTATGCTGGCCCTTGGCAACTCTCTTCATGGACTGTGATGCACTCTGTTACCTTGTCATATGGCTCCAATGGGGCTATGCTGGCCCTTGGCAACTCTCTTCATGGACTGTGATGCACTCTGTTACCTTGTCATATGGCTCAAATGGGGCTATGCTGGCCCTTGGCAACTCTCTTCATGGACTGTGATGCACTCTGTTACCTTGTCATATGGCTCAAATGGGGCTATGCTGGCCCTTGGCAACTCTCTTCATGGACTGTGATGCACTCTGTTACCTTGTCATATGGCTCCAATGGGGCTATGCTGGCCCTTGGCAACTCTCTTCATGGACTGTGATGCACTCTGTTACCTTGTCATATGGCTCAAATGGGGCTATGCTGGCCCTTGGCAACTCTCTTCATGGACTGTGATGCACTCTGTTACCTTGTCATATGGCTCAAATGGGGCTATGCTGGCCCTTGGCAACTCTCTTCATGGACTGTGATGCACTCTGTTACCTTGTCATATGTCTCAAATGGGGCTATGCTGGCCCTTGGCAACTCTCTTCATGGACTGTGATGCACTCTGTTACCTTGTCATATGGCTCCAATGGGGCTATGCTGGCCCTTGGCAACTCTCTTCATGGACTGTGATGCACTCTGTTACCTTGTCATATGGCTCCAATGGGGCTATGCTGGCCCTTGGCAACTCTCTTCATGGACTGTGATGCACTCTGTTACCTTGTCATATGGCTCCAATGGGGCTATGCTGGCCCTTGGCAACTCTCTTCATGGACTGTGATGCACTCTGTTACCTTGTCATATGGCTCCAATGGGGCTATGCTGGCCCTTGGCAACTCTCTTCATGGACTGTGATGCACTCTGTTACCTTGTCATATGGCTCCAATGGGGCTATGCTGGCCCTTGGCAACTCTCTTCATGGACTGTGATGCACTCTGTTACCTTGTCATATGGCTCCAATTTTCCTGATCTTTACCAGATTATTTATAAACGTTGTTGCTGTTTTATGACATACTAATAAAAGACATGTCATTGCACGAATCTTTGTCCTCCTTATTCATGTCATTGATTGAAATCTCTAGTTTATCTGGTTGATCCTTAAAGGGACCTACCAAAAATAATGGTGTTTCCTGAATCATATATGTAATACAATTGTAAATGACTTTAAGATTAACATCTCCAATGTAATTTTATTATTTGTCTTTATATATTTTTCTAAAAGCTTTATCATTGCATGATTATGATTAGCATAGTAATTATTTTATATATGTATATATAGATTGTTATTTGTGTATATATATGTATATTTCAAATTTCACATCCATGTGTGTATTTATAAACTCTGCATGAATTGATGCACCTTTAACAAATGATCTGAGGATTGATACAATGATATAATTCCTGTAAAGTGTTCATTTTATTGAATTAGTATTGTCTCTGTGTATCCTCTTTTTAAAAATAAAAATCATGTCCCTTTAAGTGATGGTGAGCACAATTGTTAATGAATGGATTTCCATTTCTAAAGCGTTTTTGTCCTTTTTACATGAACAAGGACATATAATCTTATTAATAAACAATCTTATTGTAATGTTGACAGCACATGTATTTCATTTTCAATTCTATCTTATTGTAAAAGTGTAACCAAATCAATCTCTGTGTGTAATGCGCATATTTTAGATGAAGAATATGTTTTGACAAATATTGTAGGCTGACCATATTTCAACTTGAATAAATGACACGTTTGATCAATACATGTGTCATTATTGTTATTCCAAAACAATCTAAACATATCTTAAAACATCAATGGCATATGTATTTCTCATGTGTATCTTTTAAATGTTAAAGATATACACCATAGCTATAGTTAAAGGGACAGTCAAGTCCGAAAAGATGATTCATGATTTCGTGACATTCCTAGATAGCAATCTAGACACATACTAGTTACTAAAATATAAATACGTTTCTTATTGATATGCCAAGCTGTCAACTGAGTCCTTGTATTGGCTGCGGTTTTTCCTTGATCTCGGATGCGCCATGTTGCTTAAGACGTCACCTGCCAGGCTGTCCAATCATTCCTTGTATTGACTGACGTTTTTACGCGATCAAGGATGCACCTTTTATTGGATGGCGTTTTTACGCGATCAAGGATGCGCCTTTTTTTGCTTTGCGTTCTTACGTAATCAATAATGCGCCTTTTATTGGATTGCGTTGATCAAGGAAGCGCCATGTTAATTAAGACGTCACATGCAAAGGTAAAAAAACATCTGATTGTATTACGTAGTCCCGCAATATTTGTTTGTGCACGTTAAACACGTTTGTGAATGAGAAGACAAGTTTAAAAACATGTTGAATATGGATTGTTTGCATCATGTTACATTGTTGACCCATAGCTGATAAAGACCACCACATTCTCTTTTGCTGGATGTCTGGTTGAATAAACGAACGAAAGCAAAATGTTTTCATGCATAAGATATTTCGAGGCAAGTGCAAATCTCTATAGTCCATGTTGTTTAATATGTTTGTCAACAATATGTTCCTTTTTATGAAAAATGACTGTTGTGTTTAATGTTAAAGATATCTAATTCATAAATATGCGCTATTGTGTTAGAATAAAGTAATCAATATGCATTTATCTTTATCATATGCTAAATATATGATGCCAACTTCTTCTAAATGTAATTTCGTCGTATATTTTATTAAAGGTTCATTAGACACTCACATTAAAAACCAAAATATTTTATCTCTAGTTATATAGTCCATTGTTTACCAAATACACGTCTCATTTTGCTTCTGTTCAAATAAAATTTAAGTACTTTTCAGACTCCTCGCCAAGCCTCAAAGTTTCATGTGAGTACCATCTCCAGCTTTCTCCAGTTTGTGTAAAGGGTCTTTTAATATGTTAATGATGGGGTATTGTCTTGTTTTACAGTTGTAATGGGGGTTCATCTATATTTTCAATAGAGATAACCCGAATTTATTAGAAAGTGTTTAAGGCTTTCTAATATTGATATCAGTATATGTTAATCTTGTTGTTTCTAGTAGTGTCTATTACATGCAGTTCTGTTAAAAATATAGTATACTGTCCCTTTAATGCAAATGTTGATTTTTGTATCATGTATGAGTTCCACATTGGTTAATCTCCAAATATATTATTGTTAGCATATTTTCCCCCCCCACTCCTAAAAGGACTTTAAACCATATTCATTGTTAAAACAAATGTCTTTCTTAAAAAAAATAAAAAAAACAATAATGTCTCTTTAAGAAAATAGACTTTATTTAACACGTCAATATAAATATTTTTTCAAAATTTATTGTTTTAACAAGTACATGTAGATATACGAAAAATCTGCAAATATTATGTTAGCATATGTAATTTTGTTAAAGGGACAGTTTAGAAAACAAATAATGTTTTGCATTATTAAAAAAAGTCAATTTTGTAATATCAATGATATCAAAGGTTTCTCACCAATTAATCATTTGTGTTTATTTTAAATTGCTAGCTAAACCTATGAGGTTCGTGTGCTCATTTCTTAGAGCTTGAAGAGTGCATGTAATCATTATGCAATTTGACCACTAGAGGACATTTGGATAGCATTTGTATATGTAAATCCTTGAGCTCATACAGCATATTTACCATGTATTGATCATTGATGTCTAAAATGTTGTTATGTCAGAACAACAAATAAGTGGTCATTTTTCATAGGCATAGATACAAGGGTAAGCACATAAGTCACACATATTTCTCCATATTTTGTTGTTTCCAACTTTATAATGCGTAATACAGTGTTTTCTTTGTAATCAATAATTCTGACTGTCCCTTTAAGCTGTGTTATTGTCATTCAAACAGTAATATGCCATCATGGATAATTGTAATGTTAATTTTTTTTGCGATTCGGGAAACAGTTTGGACATCACATCACAGAAACCAATCAATATCATGAACAAGGATAGGTATGTGATGTGGTTTTCACACACTTATAACCCACACTCTGCAAACAATATGCCTCCATGGACCCGGTCCCATAGAAGTAGATTATATACAGAGTGTGGTCCACAAGTGTATGAAAACCACATCACATACCTATCCATTACACATTAAATAAAAAAAACATTAAACATGAAAACAAATACTTACTTCCTCTTCCTTCCCCTCTTCCCACGGGGCTGAGGCTCTGGGAGGGTCAACTGCCGACTCCGACGAGTTCTCATTGGAGATGTTGTGGGAAGAGTGGAAGGAAGAGTACTGGGACGACCAAGGTGAGGAGGAGGAGATGGGCCGGCAGGAGGAGATGGGCCGGCAGGAGAAGATGGCCCGGCAGGAGAAGATGGCCCGGCAGGAGAAGATGGCCCAGAAGGAGAAGATGGCCCGGAAGGAGAAGATGGCCCGGAAGGAGAAGATGGCCCGGCAGGAGAAGATGGCCCGGCAGGAGAAGATGGCCCGGCAGGAGAAGATGGCCCGGCAGCAGGAGGCCCAGCAGCAGGAGGCAGACCAGCAGATGGCGGACCAGGAGGCAGACCAGCAGGAGGCAGACCAGCATGCGCCTCCCGAAAGAAATTAAACATCTCTTGTTGGAGATTAAAGGTTCTGTTTTGGCCTTCTTCTATTCGAGTAAGGATGTTTATTATTTGGTTTTGGCCTTCAATGATTTTGTTTTGTCCTTCAAGAATTCTAGTTCTGCCTTCTATATTTTGTATCCGGGAATTACGCATCTGGTCAATGTAGTCTAGTAGAACCTGCACCTCCGCTATTTCCTCTTGTTGTGCATGGCGGGGTGCCCGTGCACGGCTGGGTGCCCGTGCACGGCGGCCTGCTGGTCCTTGAGGGGCCTCTGGTTCCGCGGCCTTTTCCTCTGCTTCCGGGTCCTCTTCGTCAAGGGGGGCCTCTTCGTCAAGGGTGGCCTCTTCGTCAAGGGGGGCCTCTTCCCTCCGAGGTGGAGATTCATCCCCACCACTCTCATCCCGGGGAAAAGGAGGAGCCTGTATTTGCTGTGCTGCCTCCTCCCCAGACTCTGTATATTTGAAAAAGAAAGAAATGTATATATTAGCATATTTCCAAATAAAGCTTTAAATTACTTAGCTTATGTTACAATTACAAATGCAGCCTCATTAATCCACTTTGAAATCTAACAATCAATACGATTTCCGCATTTTCTAAACCGTGTTTGTGATATCTCTGGTCAATCTGAATGTTTTAGCGTTTGTTTTCAGTCTGTTTAAATGCACACCTAACCTATAGCCTAGATACTGATGTAACCGCAAAGTAATTGTGAATGCGTGTAAACAACGTTATAGCATTAATCTGATCCTTAAAGGGACATGAAACCCAATGTTTTATCTTTCATGATTTAGAAGCATACAATTATAATCAACTTTCTAATGTACTTTTCTTATCTAATTAGCTTCATTCTCTGGATATTCTTTGCTGAAAAGCATATCTAAATATGCTTAGAAGATGCTGATTGGTAGCTGAATATAGCTGCCTCCTGTGATTGGTTCACCGTGTGCATGGCTATTTCTTCATTAAAGTATATCTAAAGAATGAATCAAATTAGGTAATATAAGTAAATTTGAATGTTTTGTAAAATTGTATTCTCTACCTCAATCATGAAAGTAAAGGTTTGCGTATAGTGTCCCTTGAAATACATTCATATGTTAATTTATTCTTAAATGAGTTTACTGTCAGATGAGAATGGCAGGTTCCCGGTATCAATTCCTCCGATACCGACTATATCCACCTCGGAGATGCTGGGACGCAACATTTCCTCCCATTGGCAGTAATCGATTTCCAGTGCAGGGCCGCCACCGGTTCCTGCAGCATGTCGGGCCTCCCGGCTTAACTTTTTCTTAAGATCCATCTTGCAGTCCCGGTATCGATGTTTAATAGAGTCCATATCTCTGTTCCGGCCACCCACTGCATTGACTGCATTCCTTATCTCATGCCAGAGCTTCCTCTTCTCAGTCGGGGTGGTCTTCTGATGCTGCAGCCTCCTATACCTGGCCATATAGGCTTCTACGAGGGCCTCCTTCTCCTCCATCGAAAACCTCGCCTCCCTAGTCGCCTTGGCCTTCCCCTGTGACGATGCCCTCTGTTTCCCGGACTGTGAAGCCCTACTCTGTCCGCCACTGGGCCCAGCCACTTGAACCAAGTGGCTGGGTCCACCCACCGCGTCCACCCACCGCTTCCACCCCTGCTTCCTGCCCCCCTTCCTGCCCCCCTTCCTGCCCTGTTCCTCTCCCCCTCCCTCTCCTCCCCCCTCTACCTCTCCCCTGCCTGCCCTCCATCTCTTCCCTAAACTAAACCCCAACTAAACCCCAACTAAGCAAACAAAAAGTGAGTGTGATCAAATGAAAGGGGGTCAAAATAAAGAACTAAAAAGACCAAAAAAAGTGCTGAAAGTGTGAAAGGGATATAAATAAAAGAGGGTAAGGAGTATTTAAATGAACAAAATGAAGAAGAAGACTAAAAGGAGGATATGTAAACTAAATGTAACTAGGGGATGGGTATGGGATGGGGTATGGGATAAGAGTAAATGGGATGAAAGGGAATGGGACTACAGGGAATGGGGTATGGAGTGTAGTATGAGAGGGTATGGGGTATGGAGTGTATGTAGTGTTATTGATAAGTGTATGTATGTATTGAATGTGTTTGCGTGTAAATGTGTTAAGTGTACAGAAAAAGCACTCGCACACTCACCCAAATCAACTGTCGTTCACTAACTCACACTAGCACTAACTCTCTAACTCACACTAGCACTAACTCTCTAACTCACACTAGCACTAACTCTCTAACTCACACTACCACTAACTCTCTAACTCACACTAGCACTAACTCTCTAACTCACACTACCACTACCTCTCTAACTCACACTACCACTAACTCTCTAACTCACACTACCACTAACTCTCAATAACTCACACTACCACTAACTCACTCACGATAACACTAACTGACTCACAATAATGCACAAAATCTCTAAGCTCCAATCTCCAAAAACCCACCAGCAACACAGTGAAAGAAGCCATGCTTGTGTGGTGCTTATATACCCTGTGTAAATGTTTAATGATGTACCGGTTTGCTTTGTAAATTGTGTTCAGGTGTGCTTTATTCTTACTGATTATTTGTGCAATGTGTATTAGGTGTGTGAATTTGCGCATGCTCATTTGGAGTAAGTATTTGTGGAATGTGTAGAATGCGATGATGTCATAGTGCTCGTTTTCTATAACATTGACCAATAGTATTATGGTTAAATGTTAATTTGCGATGGTGTGGTATTAGTGAAGTGTTGTATATGTATGTTTGTCCTAATATATAGTAATATTGAATGTGATTATTTTGCTAGTGTATGTTTTTTTTTATTTTCCTTGTTGTTATTTTGCGTATTTCCGCATCTTAAAGTATATGCGTATTCCCTGTATTTTATTTAAATAAAATTCCCCCTGCTTGTGAATGTGTAATGCTTATGTGCTTTGTTTAGTGATTGTTGTTGTGACATTTGCGGCGTGTTATTGTTGTGCATGATGTGGTATGCGTCATATGACCGAGCTGTGCGTATTTCTCGCGGGATCGAGTGTTAGATGAAAAAAGCGTGTTTGTTTGCCTTTCCATTGATCTCTATGGGAGACTGTCTAACGCGGGCAGGATTCCGCATGTGAAATACACACGTTAGGAGTATCATTAGAAGGTTTTGTTTGAACTCTAAATACCGGAGTCAAACAATGCCGTGCGTTAGACATAAACCACGCGTAGTGTTAGCACCCCATCTACCGCCAAACTCCAAATCTAGCCGTGTATTAGGCTTGTTTGTAAAAGAAAAAGAAAACCAATATGGTTTTCAAGAGAAGTAGCACATGCAGTTAAGACAAAAAAGACAGTCTATAAAAAAATCAAACTCACTGGCTCAGAAGAGGATAAAGAAAAATGGAGAACCCATCAAAAGATGACAAAGCAGTTAATCAGAAAGGCTAAAGTTGCAGATGCAGAAGAGAAAATAGCACAATCTGTAAAAAAAATGGTGACAAAACCTTCTTTAGATATATCAGTGAAAAGAGAAAACCTAACAGAGGGATAGTTAGACTCAAGAATGAGGATAGAGTAGTGGAAGAAGATAAACAAATAGCAAACTGTTTAAATGATTACTTTTTGTTCAGTCTTTACAACAGATGGTAAAGATAGTGAGATGCTATTAAGGGATGTTACTGTAAATAATGTGATTAGTACTTTTCTTTTTACAGAGGAAGAGGTTTCAAGGGCTTTATCAAAAATAAAAGTTAATAAGTCTGTGGGTCCAGATAATATTCATCCAAGGGTTCTAAGAGAACTTCGATCCGTAATAGCTACTCCATTAGCTGATTTATTTAATCAGTCACTTCTAACAGGAGTTGTTCCAAAAGACTGGAAAATTGCCAGTGTAGTCCCTCTTCATAAAAAGGGTAGTAGGGAAGATTCTGCTAACTATAGGCCAGTCAGTTTGACCTCAATTGCAGGGAAATTAATGGAAACTCTTTTAAAGGAAAGACTTGTATCTTTCATTCAGACAAACAACTTAGAAGACAAAGGACAGCATGGTTTTACTGCTGGAAGATTATGCCTGACTAATCTAATTGATTTCTTTGACCATGTAACTAAAATAATAGACCAGGGAGGAGCCGTAGATGTTGCATATCTAGACTTTAGCAAAGCATTTGACACTGTCCCACACAACAAACTTATTCACAAAATGTATTGCCTTGGAATAGATGCTAAGATTGTTAAGTGGGTAGAATGCTGGCTTAAAGATAGACGACAGAGGGTTTCAATTAATGGAGTACAATCAAATGAGGCAGCAGTTACTAGTGGTGTTCCCCAAGGGTCAGTTCTTGGGCCTGTTCTGTTTAACCTGTTCATAAGTGATATTGGAAGTGGGCTTAAGGGGAAGGTTTGCTTGTTTGCTGATGATACAAAAATTTGTAACAGGGTAGATGTTCAAGGAGGAGTTGATCAAATGAACTGTGATATTAATAAACTAGAGGACTGGTCATATAAATGGGATCTGAAATTTAATATTACCAAGAGCAAAATTATGCATATAGGATCCAAAAACCCAAAGGCCGATTATAGTCTGAATGGTACATTACTGACTGTAATTAAAGAAGAAAGGGATTTGGGAATTATTATTTCTGATGATTTAAAATTTGGTACACAATGCCGCAAAGCAGCCAGCAAGGCCAGTCAAATGCTTGGTTGCATTGGAAGAGGTTTTAGTAGCAGAAATAGCAAGGTTCTTATGCCACTTTACAGATCATTAGTTAGACCAAATCTGGAATACTGTGTACAGTTCGGGAGACCATATCTTCAGAAAGATATAAATAAACTAGAAGATGTCCAAAGGAGGGCTACTAAAATGGTACATGGTCTAAAATATAAAACGTACAAAGAAAGACTCTATGATCTAAATATGTATAGTTTAGAGGATAGAAGGGAAAGAGGTGACATGATAGAAACCTTCAAATATATGAAGGGATTTAATAAAATAGAAGCTGAAAGCATTTTTCACAAAAAAATAAATGCCAAAACAAGGGGTCACAATCTAAAGTTAGAGGGTAGCAGATTCAGGAGAAATTTAAGAAAGCATTTTTTTACAGAAAGGGTGGTGGATTCATGGAATGAACTTCCATTTGAGGTGGTAAACCAAAGACTGTAAAGGAATTTAAAAATGCCTGGGACATGCATAAGCCTATCCTAAGGAAAAAGTAACATGTAATATGGGTAGACTTGATGGGCCTTTTTGGTTCTTATCTAGAGTCAAATTCTATGTTTCTATCCATCTCTCTCCTTATGTGTTGTTCTCCCCCATGGTCTCTTTCTCTGTCTCTCTTCCTCCCCCTCTGATTCTCTCATCCCTTATGTGTCTCTCTAACCCTCTGTGTGTGATTGTGTGTCTCTCTCTTTCTCTAACCCTCTGTGTGTAATTGTGTCTCTCTCTCTAACCCTCTTTTTGTGATTATGTCTCTCTCTCTTTTTTGAACCCTCTGTGTGTGATTGTGTGTCTCTCTCTTTCTCTAACCCTCTGTGTGTAATTGTGTCTCTCTCTCTAACCCTCTTTTTGTGATTATGTCTCTCTCTCTTTTTTGAACCCTCTGTGTGTGATTGTGTCTCTCTCTCTTTCTATATCTAACCCTCTGTGTGTGATTGTGTGTCTCTCTCTTTCTCTAACCCTCTGTGTGTGATTGTGTCTCTCTCTCTCTCTCTAACCCTCTGTGTGTGATTGTCTCTCTTTCTCTCTCTCTCTAACCCTCTGTGTGTGATTGTGTGTCTCTCTCTCTCTCTAACCCTCTGTGTTTTATTGTGTGTGTCTCTCTCTCTCTTTCACTCTCTCTGTAACCCTCTGTGTGTGATTGTGTCTCTCTCTCTCTAACCCTCTGTGTGTGATTGTGTCTCTCTTTCTCTCTCTCTAACCCTCTGTGTGTGATTGTGTGTCTCTCTCTTTCTCTCTCTCTGTAACCCTCTGTGTGTGACTGTGTCTCTCTCTCTTTCTCTCTCTAACCCTCTGTGTGTAATTGTGTCTCTCTTTCTCTCTCTCTCTAACCCTCTGTGTGTGATTGTGTCTCTCTCTCTTTCTCTCTCTCTAACCCTCTGTGTGTGATTGTGTCTCCCTTTCTCTCTCTCTCTCTCTCTCTCTCTCTCTCTCTCTCTCTCTCTAACCTTCTGTGTGTGATTGTGTGTCTCTCTCTCTAACCCTCTGTGTGTGATTGTGTCTCTCTCTCTTTCTCTCTGTCTAACCCTCTGTGTGTGATTGTGTCTCTCTCTCTCTTTCTCTAACACTCTGTGTGTGATTGTGTCTCTCTCTCTCTAACCCTCTGTGTGTGATTTTGTGTCTCTCTCTCTCTCTCTCTCTTTCTTTAACCCTCTTTGTGTGATGGTTAGTGATGTTGCAAACCTAAAAATTTGGGTTCGCGAACAGCGAACTCGAACTTCCCCAAAATCTGGCGAACCGGGCGAACCCCCATAGACTTCAATGGGCAGACGAATTTTAAAACCCACAGGGACTCTTTCTGGCCACAATAGTGATGGAAAAGTTGTTTCAAGGGGACTAACACCTGGACTGTGGCATGCCGGAGAGGGATCCATGGCAAAACTCCCATGGAAAATTACATAGTTGATGCAGAGTCTGGTTTTAAGCAATAAAGGGCATAAATCACCTAACATTCCTAAATTGTTTGGAATAACGTGCTTTAAAACATCAGGTATGATGTTGTATCGATCAGGTAGTGTAAGGGTTACGGCCGCTTCACAGTGACAGACTAAACTCTTGCAGCGGGTACAACATCATCATCATCCTCACACCGTACGTCCATGTGTGTAATGCTGCCTGACTGAGACATATCCTTGTTATCTACATCCTCTGGCAATAATGGTTGCGCATCACTCATTTCTTCCAACTGATGTGTAAATAACTCCTCTGACAGATCAAGTAAAGCGGCTGTGGTGCTAGTGTTGGTGGTGGCGGCAGGCGGGCGAGTGGTAACTTGAAAGGTGCCCGAAGCTAAGCTGGAGGAGGATCGTGCGTCAAGGTTCCGAGCGGAAGCTGTAGAAGATTGGGTGTCCTGTGTTAGCCAGTCAACTATGTCCTCAGAAATGTTCGAGTTCGGGGTGGCCTGCCTCTGTCTGTCATTTTTTTTCCGATTGGTGGTATTATGCGTGCAAGCTACTGTGACAACAGATATGAGTAGCACTGTGCACTGGCAGAAGTTGGCAGAGTAGACGCTGTAGGCCTGACACACACGCTTGCAGACAACTAACTGCTATTCAATCTATTACAGTCAAAATTGTATTTTTTTTTTTTAAATGTACACTACTGTTACACCAGATATGAGTTGCACTGGTGTGACACTGTGCCCTGGCAGGCCCTGAAACGCACACGTGTGAAGGAAACTGACTGCTATTATTTAACACAGTCAAAAAAGTGTTGTTTTTTTTTTAAATCTACACTACTGTTACACCAGATATGAGTTGCACTGGGGTGACACTGTGCCCTGGCAGACAGGCCCTGAAACGCACACGTGTGAAGGAATCGGACTGCTATTATTTAACACAGTCAAAAAAGTGTTTTTTTTTTAAATCTACACTACTGTTACACCAGATATGAGTTGCACTGGGGTGACACTGTGCCCTGGCAGGCCCTGAAATGCACACGTGTGAAGGAAACTGACTGCTATTATTTAACACAGTCAAAAAAGTGTTTTTTTTTTTAAATCTACACTACTGTTACACCAGATATGAGTTGCACTGGGGTGACACTGTGCCCTGGCAGGCAGGCCCTGAAACGCACACGTATGAAGGAAACTGACTGCTATTATTTAACACAGTCCAAAAAGTGTTGTTTTTTTAAATCTACACTACTGTTACACCAGATATGAGTTGCACTGGGGTGACACTGTGCCCTGGCAGGCAGGCCCTGAAACGCACACGTGTGAAGGAAACTGACTGCTATTATTTAACACAGTCAAAAAAGTGTTGTTTTTTTTTTAAATCTACACTACTGTTACACCAGATATGAGTTGCACTGGGGTGACACTGTGCCCTGGCAGGCAGGCCCTGAAACGCACACGTGTGAAGGAAACTGACTGCTATCATTTAACACAGTCAAAAAAGTGTTTTTTTTTTTTTAAATCTACACTACTGTTACACCAGATATGATTTGCACTGGGGTGACACTGTGCCCTGGCAGGCATGCCCTGAAACGCACACATGTGAAGGAAACTGACTGCTATTATTTAACACAGTCAAAAAAGTGTTGTTTTTTTTAAATCTACACTACTGTTACACCAGATATGAGTTGCACTGGGGTGACACTGTGCCCTGGCAGGCAGGCCCTGAAATGCCCACGTGTGAAGGAAACTGACTGCTATTATTTAACACAGTCAAAAAAGTGTTTTTTTTTTTAAATCTACACTACTGTTACACCAGATATGAGCTGCACTGGGGTGACACTGTGCCCTGGCAGGCAGGCCCGGAAACGCACACGTGTGAAGGAAACTGACTGCTATTATTTAACACAGTCCAAAAAGTGTTGTTTTTTTTTTAAATCTACACTACTGTTACACCAGATATGAGCTGCACTGGGGTGACACTGTGCCCTGGCAGGCAGGCAGGCACTGAAACGCACACGTGTGAAGGAAACCGACTGCTATTATTTAACACAGTCAAAAAAGTGTTGTTTTTTTAAATCTACACTACTGTTACACCAGATATGATTTGCACTGGGGTGACACTGTGCCCTGGCAGGCAGGCCCTGAAACGCACACGTGTGAAGGAAACGGACTGCTATTATTTAACACAGTCAAAAAAGTGTTTTTTTTTTTTAAATCTACACTACTGTTACACGATATGAGTTGCACTGGGGTGACACTGTGCCCTGGCAGGCAGGCACTGAAACGCACACGTGTGAAGGAAACTGACTGCTATTATTTAACACAGTCAAAAAAGTGTTGTTTTTTTTTTAAATCTACACTACTGTTACACCAGATATGAGTTGCACTGGGGTGACACTGTGCCCTGGCAGGCACTGAAACGCACACGTGTGAAGGAAACTGAATGCTATTATTTAACACAGTCAAAAAAGTGTTGTTTTTTTTTAAATCTACACTACTGTTACACCAGATATGAGTTGCACTGGGGTGACACTGTGCCCTGGCAGGCAGGCCCTGAAGCGCACACGTGTGAAGGAAACTGACTGCTATTATTTAACACAGTCAAAAAAGTGTTTTTTTTTTTAAATCTACACTACTGTTACACCAGATATGAGTTGCACTGGGGTGACACTGTGCCCTGGCAGGCAGGCCCTGAAACGCACACATGTGAAGGAAAATGACTGCTATTATTTAACACAGTCAAAAAAGTGTTTTTTTTTTTTTTAAATCTACACTACTGTTACACCAGATATGATTTGCACTGGGGTGACACTGTGCCCTGGCAGGCAGGCCCTGAAACGCACACATGTGAAGGAAACTGACTGCTATTATTTAACACAGTCAAAAAAGTGTTTTTTTTTTTAAATCTACACTACTGTTACACCAGATATGATTTGCACTGGGGTGACACTGTGCCCTGGCAGGCAGGCCCTGAAACGCACACATGTGAAGGAAACTGACTGCTATTATTTAACACAGTCAAAAAAGTGTTTTTTTTTTTAAATCTACACTACTGTTACACCAGATATGAGTTGCACTGGGGTGACACTGTGCCCTGGCAGGCAGGCCCTGAAATGCACACGTGTGAAGGAAACTGACTGCTATTATTTAACACAGTCAAAAAAGTGTTTTTTTTTTTTTTTAAATCTACACTACTGTTACACCAGATATGATTTGCACTGGGGTGACACTGTGCCCTGGCAGGCAGGCCCTGAAACGCACACATGTGAAGGAAATTGACTGCTATTATTTAACACAGTCAAAAAAGTGTTGTTTTTTTTAAATCTACACTACTGTTACACCAGATATGAGCTGCACTGGGGTGACACTGTGCCCTGGCAGGCAGGCCCTGAAACGCACACGTGTGAAGGAAACTGACTGCTATTATTTAACACAGTCCAAAAAGTGTTTTTTTTTTTTTAAATCTACACTACTGTTACACCAGATATGAGTTGCACTGGGGTGACACTGTGCCCTGGCAGGCAGGCCCTGAAACGCACACGTGTAAAGGAAACTGACTGCTATTATTTAACACAGTCAAAAAAGTGTTTGTTTTTTTTTTAAATCTACACTACTGTTACACCAGATATGAGTTGCACTGGGGTGACACTGTGACCTGGCAGGCAGGCACTGAAACGCACACGTGTGAAGGAAACTGACTGCTATTATTTAACAGTCAAAAAAGTGTTGTTTTTTTTTTTTTAATCTACACTACTGTTACACCACATATGAGTTGCACTGGGGTGACACTGTGCCCTGGCAGGCAGGCCCTGAAACGCACACGTGTGAAGGAAACTGACTGCTATTATTTAACACAGTCAAAAAAGTGTTGTTTTTTTTAAATCTACACTACTGTTACACCAGATATGAGTGGTGGCACTGGGCAAGTGGGCACAGTATACGCTGTGAGTCTGACACACATGCTGGCAGGCAGGCAACTGCAATTAGATTACACAGGAAAAAAAAAAAAAAAGCAGACTGATGTTCTAGCCCTAAAAAGGGCTTTTTGGAGTGCTGTCCTTACAGCAGAGATCAGATGAGTCCTTCAGGACTGTAGTGGACACTGAATACACTACACTGTCCCTCCTCTCACTAAGAATGCAGCTTCCAAATGAATCTAAAATGGATACTTTCCAGGAGGTGGGAGGGTCTGGGAGGGAGTGTCTGCCGCTGATTGGCTGTAATTTATCTGCTGACTGTGAGGTAAAGGGTCAAAGTTTACTCAATGATGAAGAATAGGGGGCGGATCGAACATCGCATATGTTCGCCCGCCGCGGCAAACGCGAACATGCTATGTTCGCCGGGAACTATTCGCCGGCGAACTATTCGCGACATCACTAGTGATGGTGTCTCTCTCTCTTTCTCTCTCTCTAACCCTCTGTGTGTGATTATGTCTCTCTCTCTCTTTCTCTCTCTCTCTCTCTCTCTCTCTCTCTCACCCTCTGTGTGTTATTGTGTCTCTCTTTCTCTCTCTCTCTCTCTCTCTCTCTCTAATCCTCTGTGTGTGATTGTGTCTCTCTCTCTTTCTCTCTCTCTCTAACCCTCTGTGTGTGATTGTGTCTCTCTCTCTTTCTCTCTCTCTAACCCTCTGTGTGTGATTGTGTGTCTCTCTCTTTCTCTCTCTCTGTAACCCTCTGTGTGTGATTGTGTCTGTCTCTCTTTCTCTCTCTCTCTAACCCTCTGTGTGTAATTGTGTGTCTCTCGCTTTCTCTCTCTCTCTAACCCTCTGTGTGTGATTGTGTCTATCTCTCTCTCTCTCTCTAACCCTCTGTGTGTGATTGTGTCTTTCTCGCTCTCTCTAACCTTCTGTGTGTGATTGTGTGTCTCTCTCTTTAACCCTCTGTGTGTGATTGTGTGTCTCTCTCTATTTCTCTCTCTCTAACCCTCTGTGTGTGATTGTGTCTCTCTCTCTTTCTCTCTCTCTAACCCTCTGTGTGTGATTGTGTGTCTCTATCTTTCTATCTCTCTGTAACCCTCTGTGTGTGATTGTGTCTCTCTCTCTCTCTCTCTCTCTCTTTCTCTCTCTCTAACCCTCTGTGTGTGATTGTGTCTCTCTCTCTCTTTCTCTCTCTCTCTAACTCTCTGTGTGTGATTGTGTCTTTCTCTCTTTCTCTAACCCTCTGTGTGTGATTGTGTCTCTCTCTCTTTCTCTCTCTCTAACCCTCTGTGTGTGATTGTGTGTCTCTCTTTCTCTCTCTATAACCCTCTGTGTGTGATTTTGTCTTTCTCTCTCTCTCTCAAACCCTCTGTGTGTGATTGTGTCTCTCTCTCTTTCTCTCTCTCTCTCTCTCTAACCCTCTGTGTGTGATTGTGTCTCTCTCTCTCTAACCTTCTGTGTATGATTGTGTCTCTCTTTCTCTAACCCTCTGTATGTGATGGTCTCTCTCTCTCTAACCCTCTGTATGTGATTGTGTCTCTCTCTCTCTTTCTCTCTAACCCTCTGTGTATGATTGTGTCTCTCTCTCTTTCTCTCTCTCTCTAACCCTCTGTGTGTGATTGTGTCTCTCTCTCTCTTTCTCTCTAACCCTCTGTGTATGATTGTGTCTCTCTCTCTCTTTCTCTCTCTCTCTCTAACCCTCTGTGTGTGATTGTGTCTCTCTCTCTAACCCTCTGTGTGAGCTTGTGTGTCTCTCTCTTTCTCTCTCTAACCCTCTGTGTGTGATTGTGTCTCTCTCTCTTTCTCTCTCTCTCTCTCTCTAACCCTCTGTGTGTGATTGTGTGTCTCTCTCTCTAACCCTCTGTGTGTGATTGTGTGTGTGTGTCTCTCTCTAACCCTCTGTGTGTGATTGTGTCTCTCTCTCTCTTTCTCTCTCTCTAACCCTCTGTGTATGATTGTGTCTCTCTCTCTTTCTCTCTCTCTCTAACCCTCTGTGTGTGATTGTGTCTCTCTCTCTTTCTCTCTCTCTAACCCTCTGTGTGTGATTGTGTCTCTCTCTCTCTTTCTCTCTCTCTCTGTCTAACCCTCTGTGTGTGATTGTGTGTGTGTCTCTCTCTCTAACCCTCTGTGTGTGATTGTGTCTCTCTCTCTTTCTCTCTCTCTCTCTAACCCTCTGTGTGTGATTGTGTGTCTCTCTCTTTCTCTCTCTCTAACCCTCTGTGTGTGATTGTGTGTCTCTCTCTCTAACCCTCTGTGTGTGATTGTCTCTCTCTCTCTCTTTATCTTTAACCCTCTGTGTGTGATTGTGTCTCTCTCTCTTTCTCTCTCTCTCTCTAACCCTCTGTGTGTCTCTCTCTCTTTCTCTCTCTCTGTAACCCTCTGTGTGTGATTGTGTCTCTCTCTCTCTCTTTCTCTCTCTCTCTAACCCTCTGTGTGTGATTGTGTCTCTCTCTCTTTCTCTAACCCTCTGTGTGTGATTGTGTCTCTCTCTCTCTTTCTCTCTCTAACTCTCTGTGTGTGATTGTGTCTTTCTCTCTCTCTCTAACCCTCTGTGTGTGATTGTGTCTCTCTCTCTTTCTCTCTAACCCTCTGTGTGTGATTGTGTCTTTCTCTCTCTCTCTCTCTCTCTCTCTCTAACCTTCTGTGTGTGATTGAGTGTCTCTCTCTCTAACCCTCTGTGTGTGATTGTGTGTGCCTCTCTCTCTCTAACCCTCTGTGTGATTGTGTCTCTCTCTCTTTCTCTCTCTCTCTAACCCTCTGTGTGTGATTGTGTCTCTCTCTCTCTCTTTCTCTCTCTCTCTAACTCTCTGTGTGTGATTGTGTCTTTCTCTCTTTCTCTAACCCTCTGTGTGTGATTGTGTCTCTCTCTCTTTCTCTCTCTCTAACCCTCTGTGTGTGATTGTGTGTCTCTATTTCTCTCTCTATAACCCTCTGTGTGTGATTTTGTCTTTCTCTCTCTCTCTCTCTCAAACCCTCTGTGTGTGATTGTGTCTCTCTCTCTTTCTCTCTCTCTCTCTCTAACCCTCTGTGTGTGATTGTGTCTCTCTCTCTCTAACCTTCTGTGTATGATTGTGTCTCTCTTTCTCTAACCCTCTGTATGTGATGGTCTCTCTCTCTCTAACCCTCTGTATGTGATTGTGTCTCTCTCTCTCTTTCTCTCTAACCCTCTGTGTATGATTGTGTCTCTCTCTCTTTCTCTCTCTCTCTAACCCTCTGTGTGTGATTGTGTCTCTCTCTCTCTTTCTCTCTAACCCTCTGTGTATGATTGTGTCTCTCTCTCTTTCTCTCTCTCTCTCTAACCCTCTGTGTGTGATTGTGTCTCTCTCTCTAACCCTCTGTGTGAGCTTGTGTGTCTCTCTCTTTCTCTCTCTAACCCTCTGTGTGTGATTGTGTCTCTCTCTCTTTCTCTCTCTCTCTCTAACCCTCTGTGTGTGATTGTGTGTCTCTCTCTCTAACCCTCTGTGTGTGATTGTGTGTGTGTCTCTCTCTCTAACCCTCTGTGTGTGATTGTGTCTCTCTCTCTCTTTCTCTCTCTCTAACCCTCTGTGTATGATTGTGTCTCTCTCTCTTTCTCTCTCTCTCTAACCCTCTGTGTGTGATTGTGTCTCTCTCTCTTTCTCTCTCTCTAACCCTCTGTGTGTGATTGTGTCTCTCTCTCTCTTTCTCTCTCTCTGTCTAACCCTCTGTGTGTGATTGTGTGTGTGTCTCTCTCTCTAACCCTCTGTGTGTGATTGTGTCTCTCTCTCTTTCTCTCTCTCTCTCTAACCCTCTGTGTGTGATTGTGTGTCTCTCTCTTTCTCTCTCTCTAACCCTCTGTGTGTGATTGTGTGTCTCTCTCTCTAACCCTCTGTGTGTGATTGTCTCTCTCTTTCTCTTTATCTTTAACCCTCTGTGTGTGATTGTGTCTCTCTCTCTTTCTCTCTCTCTAACCCTCTGTGTGTCTCTCTCTCTCTTTCTCTCTCTCTGTAACCCTCTGTGTGTGATTGTGTCTCTCTCTCTCTCTTTCTCTCTCTCTCTAACCCTCTGTGTGTGATTGTGTCTCTCTCTCTTTCTCTAACCCTCTGTGTGTGATTGTGTCTCTCTCTCTTTCTCTCTCTATCTCTCTGTGTGTGATTGTGTCTTTCTCTCTCTCTCTAACCCTCTGTGTGTGATTGTGTCTCTCTCTCTTTCTCTCTAACCCTCTGTGTGTGATTGTGTCTTTCTCTCTCTCTCTCTCTCTCTAACCTTCTGTGTGTGATTGAGTGTCTCTCTCTCTAACCCTCTGTGTGTGATTGTGTGTGCCTCTCTCTCTCTAACCCTCTGTGTGATTGTGTCTCTCTCTCTTTCTCTCTCTCTCTAACCCTCTGTGTGTGATTGTGTCTCTCTCTTTCTCTATTTCTCTAACCCTCTGTGTGTGATTGTGTCTCTCTCTCTTTCTCTCTCTCTCTCTAACTCTCTGTGTGTGATTGTGTCTTTCTCTCTCTCTCTCTAACCTTCTGTGTGTGATTGCGTGTCTATCTCTCTAACCCTCTGTGTGTGATTGTGTGTGTGTCTCTCTCTCTAACCCTCTGTGTGTGATTGTGTGTCTCTCTCTTTCTCTCTCTCTAACCCTCTGTGTGTGATTGTGTGTCTCTCTCTCTTTCTCTCTCTCTGTAACCCTCTGCGTGTGATTGTGTCTCTCTCTATCTCTCTCTCTCTCTAACCCTCTGTGTGTGATTGTGTCTCTCTCTCTTTCTCTCTCACTCTAACCCTCTGTGTGTGATTGTGTCTCTCTCTCTTTCTCTCTCTCTAACCCTCTGTGTGTCTCTCTCTCTTTCGCTCTCTCTGTAACCCTCAGTGTGTGATTGTGTCTCTCTCTTTCTCTCTCTCTCTAACCCTCTGTGTGTGATTGTGTCTCTCTCTCTCTTTCTCTAACCCTCTGTGTGTGATTGTGTCTCTCTCTCTTTCTCTCTCTCTCTAACTCTCTGTGTGTGATTGTGTCTTTCTCTCTCTCTCTAACCCTCTGTGTGTGATTGTGTCTCTCTCTCTTTCTCTCTCTCTAACCCTCTGTGTGTGATTGTGTCTCTCTCTTTCTCTCTCTCTAACCCTCTGTGTGTGATTGTTTCTTTCTCTCTCTCTCTAACCCTCTGTGTGTGATTGTGTCTCTCTCTCTTTCTCTCTCTCTCTAACCCTCTGTGTGTGATTGTGTCTCTCTCTCTCTAACCTTCTGTGTGTGATTGTGTCTCTCTTTCTCTAACCCTCTGTATGTGATGCTCTCTCTCTCTCTCTCTCTTTAACCCTCTGTGTGTGATTGTCTCTCTCTCTCTTTCTCTCTCTAACTCTCTGTGTGTGATTGTGTATTTCTCTCTCTCTCTCTAACCCTCTGTGTGTGATTGTGTCTCTCTCTCTTTCTCTTTCTCTAACCCTCTGTGTGTGATTGTGTCTCTCTCTTTCTCTCTCTCTAACCCTCTGTGTGTGATTGTGTCTTTCTCTCTCTCTCTAACTCTCTGTGTGATTGTGTGTGTCTCTCTCTCTCTAACCCTCTGTGTGTGATTGTGTCTCTCTTTCTCTCTCTCTAACCCTCTGTGTGTGATTGTGTCTCTCTCTCTCTCTCTAACCCTCTGTGTATGATTGTGTCGCTCTCTCTTTCTCTCTCTCTAACCCTCTGTGTGTGATTGTGTCTCTCTCTTTCTCTCTCTCTAACCCTCTGTGTGTGATTGTGTCTCTCTCTCTTTCTCTCTTTCTAACCCTCTGTGTGTGATTGTGTCTCTCTCTTTCTCTCTCTCTAACCCTCTGTGTGTGATTGTGTCTCTCTCTCTCTTTCTCTCTCTCTAACCCTCTGTGTGTGATTGTCTCTCTCTCTCTTTCTCTCTCTAACTCTCTGTGTGTGATTGTGTCTTTCTCTCTCTCTCTCTCTAACCCTCTGTGTGTGATTGTGTCTCTCTCTCTCTTTCTCTCTCTCTAACCCTCTGTGTGTGATTGTGTCTCTCTCTTTCTCTCTCTCTAACCCTCTGTGTGTGATTGTGTCTTTCTCTCTCTCTCTAACTCTCTGTGTGATTGTGTGTGTGTCTCTCTCTCTAACCCTCTGTGTGTGATTGTGTCTCTCTTTTTCTCTCTCTTTAACCCTCTGTGTGTTATTGTGTGTCTCTCTCTCTCTCTCTCTCTCTCTAACCCTCTGTGTATGATTGTGTCTCTCTCTCTCTTTCTCTCTAACCCTCTGTGTCTCTCTTCCCCCGTCTCTCTCTCCCTCTCCCCCCAAGCGCTTTTCTGTGTTTGTCTACCTTTTATTTATTTAATTAATTAATTGGTAGTGCCATATGATGGTGTGTCTCTCTCTCTTTCTCTCTCTCTAACCCTCTGTGTGTGATTGTGTCTCTCTCTCTTTCTCTCTCTAACCTTCTGTGTGTGATTTGTGTGCTTCTCTCTCTAATCCTCTGTGTGTGTGATTGTGTCTCTCTCTTTCTCTTTCTCTGTAACACTCTGTGTGTGATTGTGTCTCTCTCTCTAACCCTCTGTGTGTAATTGTGTCTCTCTCTCTTTCTCTCTCTCTAACCCTCTGTGTGTGATTGTGTCTCTCTCTCTTTCTCTCTCTCTAACCCTCTGTGTGTGATTGTGTCTTTCTCTCTCTCTCTAACCTTCTGTATGTGATTGTGTGTCTCTTTCTCTAACCCTCTGTGTGTGATTGTGTCTCTCTCTCTCTTTCTCTCTCTCTAACCCTCTGTGTGTGACTGTGTCTCTCTCTCTCTAACCCTCTGTGTGTGATTGTGTGTCTCTCTCTAACCCTCTGTGTGTGATTGTGTTTCTCTGTCTCTCTCTCTCTCTCTCTCTAACCCTGTGTGTGATTGTGTCTCTCTCTGTCTCTCTCTTTCTAACCCTCTGTGTGTGATTGTGTCTCTATCTCTTTCTCTCTCTCCCTAACCCTATGTGTGTGATTGTGTCTCTCTCTCTTTCTCTCTCTCTAACCCTCTGTGTGTGATTGTGTGTCTCTCTCTTTCTCTCTCTCTGTAACCCTCTGTGTGTGATTGTGTCTCTCTCTCTTTCTCTCTAACCCTCTGTGTCTCTCTTCCCCCGTCTCTCTCTCCCTCTCCCCCAAAGCGCTTTTCTGTGTTTGTCTACCTTTTATTTATTTAATTAATAAATTGGTAGTGCCATATGATGGTGTGTCTCTCTCTCTTTCTCTCTCTCTAACCCTCTGTGTGTGATTGTCTCTCTCTCTCTCTTTCTCTCTCTAACCTTCTGTGTGTGATTTGTGTGCTTCTCTCTCTAACCCTCTGTGTGTGATTGTGTCTCTCTTTCTCTTTCTCTGTAACCCTCTGTGTGTGATTGTGTCTCTCTCTCTAACCCTCTGTGTGTAATTGTGTCTCTCTCTCTTTCTCTCTCTCTAACCCTCTGTGTGTGATTGTGTCTCTCTCTCTTTCTCTCTCTCTAACCCTCTGTGTGTGACTGTCTCTCTCTCTCTCTCTCTCTAACCCTCTGTGTGTGATTGTGTCTTTCTCTCTCTCTCTAACCTTCTGTATGTGATTGTGTGTCTCTTTCTCTAACCCTCTGTGTGTGATTGTGTCTCTCTCTTTCTTTCTCTCTCTCTAACCCTCTGTGTGTGACTGTCTCTCTCTCTCTCTCTCTAACCCTCTGTGTGTGATTGTGTGTCTCTCTCTCTAACCCTCTGTGTGTGATTGTCTCTCTCTCTCTCTCTCTAACCCTCTGTGTGTGATTGTGTCTCTCTCTCTCTTTCTCTCTAACCCTCTGTGTGTGATTGTGTCTCTCTCTCTAACCCTCTGTGTGCGACTGTGTCTCTCTCTTTCTCTCTCTCTAAACCTCTGTGTGTGATTGTGTCTCTCTCTCTTTCTCTCTCTAACCCTCTGTGTGTGATTGTGTCTCTCTCTCTCTCTTTATCTCTCTAACCTTGTGTGTGTGATTGTGTGCTTCTCTCTCTAACCCTCTGTGTGTGATTGTGTCTCTCTCTTTCCCTCTCTCTTTCTCTCTCTCTCTCTAACCCTCTGTGTGTGATTGTGTCTCTCTCTCTTTCTCTCTAACCCTCTGTGTGTGATTGTGTCTCTCTCTCTCTTTCTCTAACCCTCTGTGTGTGATTGTGTCTCTCTTTCTCTCTCTCTCTAACCCTCTGTGTGTGATTGTGTCTCTCTTTCTCTTTCTCTGTAACCCTCTGTGTGTGATTGTGTCTCTCTCTCTAACCCTCTGTGTGTTATTGTCTCTCTCTCTAACCCTCTGTGTGTGATTGTGTTTCTCTGTCTCTCTCTCTCTCTAACCCTGTGTGTGATTTTGTCTCTCTCTGTCTCTCTCTCTCTAACCCTCTGTGTGTTAATGTGTCTCTCTCTCTTTCTCTCTCTCCCTAACCCTATGTGTGTGATTGTGTCTCTCTCTCTTTCTCTCTCTAACCCTCTGTGTGTGATTGTGTCTCTCTCTCTCTCTTTATCTCTCTAACCTTGTGTGTGTGATTGTGTGCTTCTCTCTCTAACCCTCTGTGTGTGATTGTGTCTCTCTCTTTCTTTCCCTCTCTCTTTCTCTCTCTCTCTCTAACCCTCTGTGTGTGATTGTGTCTCTCTCTCTTTCTCTCTAACCCTCTGTGTGTGATTGTGTCTCTCTCTCTCTTTCTCTAACCCTCTGTGTGTGATTGTGTCTCTCTTTCTCTCTCTCTCTAACCCTCTGTGTGTGATTGTGTCTCTCTTTCTCTTTCTCTGTAACCCTCTGTGTGTGATTGTGTCTCTCTCTCTAACCCTCTGTGTGTTATTGTCTCTCTCTCTAACCCTCTGTGTGTGATTGTGTTTCTCTGTCTCTCTCTCTCTCTAACCCTGTGTGTGATTTTGTCTCTCTCTGTCTCTCTCTCTCTAACCCTCTGTGTGTTAATGTGTCTCTCTCTCTTTCTTTCTCTCTAACCCTCTGTGTGTGATTGTGTGTCTCTCTCATTCTCTCTCTCTCTGTAACCCTCTGTGTGTGATTGTGTCTCTCTCTCTTTCTCTCTCTCTAACCCTCTGTGTGTAATTGTGTCTCTCTCTCTTTCTCTCTCTCTAACCCTCTGTGTGTGATCGTGTCTCTCTCTCTTTCTCTCTCTCTAACCCTCTGTGTGTGATTGTGTCTCTCTCTTTCTCTCTCTCTAACCCTCTGTGTGTGATTGTGTCTTTCTCTCTCTCTCTCTAACCCTCTGTGTGATTGTGTCTTTCTCTCTTTCTCTCTCTCTCTAACCCTCTGTGTGTGATTGTGTGTGTCTCTCTCTAACCCTCTGTGTGTGATTGTGTCTCTCTTTCTCTAACCCTCTGTATGTGATTGTGTCTCTCTTTCTCTCTCTCTAACCCTCTGTGTGTGATTGTGTCTCTCTCTTTCTCTCTCTCTAACCCTCTGTGTATGATTGTGTCTCTCTCTCTCTCTCTCTCTCTCTCTTTCTCTCTAACCCTCTGTGTCTCTCTTCTCCCGTCTCTCTCTCCCTCTCCCCCCAAGCGCTTTTCTGTGTTTGTCTACCTTTTATTTATTTAATTAATTAATTGGTAGTGCCATATGATGGTGTCTCTCTCTCTCTTTCTCTCTCTAACCTTCTGTGTGTGATTGTGTGCTTCTCTCTCTATCCCTCTGTGTGTGATTGTGTCTCTCTCTTTCTCTGTAACCCTCTGTGTGTGATGGTGTCTCTCTCTCTTTCTCTCTCTCTCTCTAACCCTCTGTGTGTAATTGTGTCTCTCTCTCTTTCTCTCTAACCCTCTGTGTGTGATTGTGTCTCTCTCTAACCCTCTGTGTGTGATTGTGTGTGTCTCTCTCTCTCTCTCTCTCTAACCCTGTGTGTGATTGTGTCTCTCTCTGTCTCTCTCTCTAACCCTCTGTGTGTGATTGTGTCTCTCTCTCTTTCTCTCTCTCCCTAACCCTATGTGTGTGATTGTGTCTCTCTCTCTTTCTCTCTCTCTAACCCTCTGTGTGTGATTGTGTGTCTCTCTCTTTCTCTCTCTCTAACCCTCTGTGTGTGATTGTGTCTTTCTCTCTCTCTCTAACCTTCTGTGTGATTGTGTCTCTCTCTAACCCTCTGTTTGTGATTGTGTCTCTCTCTTTCTCTCTCTCTTGCTCTCTATCTCTCTCCAACCCTCTGTGTGTGATTGTGTCTCTCTTTCTCTCTCTCTAACCCTCTGTGTGTGATTGTGTCTCTCTTTCTCTAACCCTCTGTGTGTGATTGTGTCTCTCTCTAACCCTCTGTGTGTGATTGTGTCTCTCTCTCTCTCTCTCTAACCCTGTGTGTGATTGTGTCTCTCTCTGTCTCTCTCTGTAACCCTCTGTGTGTGATTGTGTCTCTCTCTCTTTCTCTCCCTAACCCTATGTGTGTGATTGTGTCTCTCTTTCTCTCTCTCTAACCCTCTGTATGTGATTGTGTGTCTCTCTCTTTCTCTCTGTAACCCTCTGTGTGTGATTGTGTCTCTTTCTCTTTCTCTCTCTCTCTAACCCTCTGTGTGTAATTGTGTCTCTCTCTCTCTTTCTCTCTCTAACCCTCTGTGTGTGATTGTGTCTCTCTCTCTTTCTCTCTCTCTAACCCTCTGTGTGTGATTGTGTCTCTCTCTAACCCTCTGTGTGTGATTGTGTGTGTCTCTCTCTCTCTCTAACCCTGTGTGTGATTGTGTCTCTCTCTCTTTCTCTCTCTCCCTAACCCTATGTGTGTGATTGTGTCTCTCTCTCTTTCTCTCTCTCTAACCCTCTGTGTGTGATTGTGTGTCTCTCTCTTTCTCTCTCTCTGTAACCCTCTGTGTGTGATTGTGTCTCTCTCTTTTTCTCTCTCTTTCTAACCCTCTGTGTGTAATTGTGTCTTTCTCTCTTTCTCTCTCTCTAACCCTCTGTGTGTGATTGTGTGTGTCTCTCTCTCTCTCTCTCTCTCTCTCTCTCTCTCTCTCACTCTAACCTTCTGTGTGATTGTGTCTCTCTCTAACCCTCTGTTTGTGATTGTGTCTCTCTCTTTCTCTCTCTCTTGCTCTCTCTCTCTCTCCAACCCTCTGTGTGTGATTGTGTCTCTCTTTCTCTCTCTCTAACCCTCTGTGTGTGATTGTGTCTCTCTTTCTCTCTCTCTAACCCTCTGTGTGTGATTGTGTCTCTCTCTAACCCTCTGTGTGTGATTGTCTCTCTCTCTCTCTCTCTAACCCTGTGTGTGATTGTGTCTCTCTCTGTCTCTCTCTGTAACCCTCTGTGTGTGATTGTGTCTCTCTCTCTTTCTCTCCCTAACCCTATGTGTGTGATTGTGTCTCTCTTTCTCTCTCTCTAACCCTCTTTATGTGATTGTGTGTCTCTCTCTTTCTCTCTGTAACCCTCTGTGTGTGATTGTGTCTCTTTCTCTTTCTCTCTCTCTCTAACCCTCTGTGTGTAATTGTGTCTCTCTCTCTTTCTCTCTCTAACCCTCTGTGTGTGATTGTGTCTCTCTCTCTTTCTCTCTCTCTAACCCTCTGTGTGTGATTGTGTCTTTCTCTCTCTCTCTAACCTTCTGTGTGATTGTGTGTCTCTATCTCTAACCCTCTGTGTGTGATTGTGTCTCTCTTTCTCTCTCCCTCTCTAACCCTCTGTGTGTGATTGTGTCTCTCTTTCTCTCTCTCTAACCCTCTGTGTGTGATTGTGTCTCTCTCTAACCATCTGTGTGTGATTGTGTGTCTCTCTCTCTCTCTCTCTCTCTAACCCTGTGTGTGATTGTGTCTCTCTCTGTCTCTCTCTGTAACCCTCTGTGTGTGATTGTGTCTCTCTCTCTTTCTCTCCCTAACCCTATGTGTGTGATTGTGTCTCTCTCTCTCTTTCTCTCTCTCTAACCCTCTGTGTGTGATTGTGTGTCTCTCTCTTTCTCTCTGTAACCCTCTGTGTGTGATTGTGTCTCTTTCTCTTTCTCTCTCTCTCTAACCCTCTGTGTGTAATTGTGTCTCTCTCTCTTTCTCTCTCTAACCCTCTGTGTGTGATTGTCTCTCTTTCTCTCTCTCTCTAACCCTCTGCGTGTGATTGTGTCTTTCTCTCTCTCTCTAACCTTCTGTGTGATTGTGTGTCTCTATCTCTAACCCTCTGTGTGTGATTGTGTCTCTCTCTCTCTTTCTATCTCTCTAACCCTCTGTGTGTGACTATGTCTCTCTCTTTCTCTCTCTAACCCTCTGTGTGTGATTGTGTTTCTCTATCTCTTTCTCTCTCTATCTAACCCTCTGTGTGTGATTATGTCTCTCTCTCACTCTCTCTCTCTCTGTCTCTCTCTCTAACCCTCTGTGTGTGATTGTTTCTCTCTCTCTCTAACTCTCTGTGTGTGATTGTGTCTTTCTCTCACACTTTCTGTGTGTGATTGTGTGTCTCTCTCTCTCTAACCCTCTGTGTGTGATTGTGTGTCTCTCTCTCTCTTTCTCTCTAACCCTCTGTGTGTGATTGTGTGTGTGTGTCTCTCTCTCTCTCTAACCCTCTGTGTGTGATTGTGTCTCTCTCTCTAACCCTCTGTGTGTGACTGTCTCTCTCTCTTTCTCTCTCTCTCTCTAATCCTCTGTGTGTGATTGTGTCTCTCTCTCTCTTTCTCTCTCTCTAACCCTCTGTGTGTGATTGTGTCTCTCTCTCTCTTTATCTCTCTCTAAACCTCTGTTTGCGATTGTGTCTTTCTCTCTCTCTCTAACCCTTTATGTGTGATTGTGTCTCTCTCTCTCTTTCTCTCTCTAACCCTCTGTGTGTGATTGTGTTTTTCTCTCTCTCTCTAACCCTCTGTGTGTTATTGTGTCTTTCTCTCTCTCTAACCCTCTGTGTGTGATTGTGTCTCTCTCTTTCTCATCCTCTGTGTGTGATTGTGTGTCTCTCTCTCTCTAACTCTCTGTGTGTGATTGTGTCTCTCTCTCTTTCTCTCTCTCTAACCCTCTGTGTGTGATTGTGTCTTTCTCTCTCTCTCTAACCCTCTGTTTGTGATTGTGTCTCTCTTTCTCTAACCCTCTGTATGTGATTGTGTCTCTCTTTCTCTCTCTCTCTCTAACCCTCTGTGTGTAATTGTGTCTCTCTCTTTCTCTCTAACCTTCTGTGTGTGTTTGTGTGTTTCTCTCTCTAACCCTCTGTGTGTGATTGTGTCTCTCTTTCTCTCTCTCTCTTTCTCTCTAACCCTCTGTGTGTGATTGTGTCTCTCTCTTTCTCTCTCTCTAACCCTCTGTGTGTGATTTTGTCTCTCTCTCTCTAACCCTCTATGTGCGATTGTGTTTCTCTCTCTCTTTCTCTCTCTCTCTAACCCTCTATGTGTGATTGTGTCTTTCTCTCTCTCTCTAACCCTCTGTATGTGATTGTGTCTCTCTCTTTCTCTCTCTCTCTAACCCTTTGTGTGTGATTGTGTCTCTCTTTCTCTCTCTCTAACCCTCTGTGTGTGATTGTGGAAGGGGTGGGGTCAATTTAAATTTCACCAGCCAATTTAAATTTCACCAGCCGCCACTGGATCAAGACATTTTTATATTTACTGAATAATGAAAGAATCTATAAGCATAATTTGCAGTATTAAAGTAAAAATATGTTTTAAACATATTTTAATGGGCATGGATTTCTAGATCTCATAATTAGAGCAAGCATTGTGTTATCTGGCAAGAGTTTCTGTTGCAATCCTTTTAGATTAAAATCAGATGTTTACTAAGTTGACCAGTTTTCCAAGACACCATTTAAAGGGACATGAAACCCATATGTTTTCTTTCATGATTTAGAAAGAGCATGCAATTTTAAATAACTTTCCAATTTACATCTAATATCTAATTTTCTTCATTCTTTTGATATCCTTTGTTGAAAATCATATCTAAATATGCTCAGTAGCTGCTGATTGGTGGCTGCACATAGATACCTCATGTGATTTGCTCACCCATGTGCATTGCTATTTCTTCAACAAAGGATATCTAAAGAATGAAGGCGTATCCTAGCCACTGCCTCACCAGCCTCTGACGTCACCGCACGTCACTGGTGTGTGTGATGCCTTTACCTGAACCAGACATGTCTGCAGTGCACTGTGAAAATGTGGAAGGATGCACTGACAGAGAGAGAGAGAGAGCTGAATGAGAATGACAGTCTGTTGGTGTGTGAACCTATCATCCCTCAGTACCTGAAGTGTGTGGAAGTAGTGCCAGAGGGGAAGGGCCCCTCAGTATCAGTAGTGACTCGACAGCAGTCTGCCCAGATTAGGGAGCATGGGGTGCTTCAGCCCGAGGACCCAGGGGAGAACACTGATATGGAGGGTTGGGTGCCTCACACAGCACAGCAACTCATAATTGGTCAGAGCCAGGATTTTCAGCAGGCCCAGGGGACCGATTGCACACTAGAGAAGATCAGGGACCTAGCATGGCAGCTGCCTGCTGACTGGAGGGACAGGATCCCTAGATAGCTGAAAGACAGTTAGTGGTACCTAAACAGTTTAGAGTGCAACTGTTGGGAGTGGCCCATGAAATTCCTATGGCAGGACATCTAGGGGTACAGAGAACCAAAGCCCAGTTGTCCCATCACTTTTATTGGTCTGGGATGGGTACTGATGTTGCTAATTATTGTCGCTCCTGTCCTGCATGTCATAAAGTGGGGAAACATAGAGAGGTGGGCCTGCCCCTCTAATTCCCCTTCCCATAGTGACTGAGCCCTTTGAGAGGGTGGCTGTGGATATAGTAGGGCTATCCCAAGTAGTTCAGGGAAAAGACTCATTCTGACTGTAGTGGATTATGCAACTCGCTACCCAGAGGCTGTGGCCCTGTCATCTATCAGGGCTGATAAAGTGGCTGATGCTTTATTAGGTATCTTTTCAAGGGTAGGGTTCCCTAAGGAAATGCTAACTGATCAGGGCACACAATTTATGTCTAGCCTGATACAGAGTCTATGTAAAAAAGTGAAGATAGAACACCTAGTGACTAGCCCATACCACCCCCAGACCAATGGCTTGTGTGAAAGGTTTAATGGGACCCTGAAGCAGATGCTCAAAACCTTTTTGGAGTCACAGGGGAAGGACTGGGAGGGTTACCTGCCGCACCTCCTATTTGCTTATAGAGAGGTGGCCCAGAAATCAACTGGTTTCTCCGCCTTTGAACTCCTATATGGACCCAGAATGCGTGGCCCCCTTGATCTGATCAGGGAGGAGTGGGAAGGAAAAGTGGGTGCTCAAGAGACCTCGGTAGTAGTCTATGTAATAAGGTTCAGGGACAAAATGCATAGCCTAATGGAGGTACAGGAAAACCTAAAAGCTGCCCAGCAGTGGTATGACCGAAATGCCAGAGAGAGTGTGTATGATGTGGGACAGAAGGTGCTGGTTTTAATACCTATGAGACAGAACAAACTACAGGCTGCCTGGGAGGGTCCGTTTTACTATACTAAAGAGAATGAATGATGTGAACTATGTGGTGTCTCTGGATGAGGAGGGTAAAAGGAACAAATCTATCATGTAAATATGATAAAAACCTATTATGACAGATAACCCACAGTGTTAACTGTGGGTAGTTTGCCTGGAGAAGAGCATGAGACAGACCCCCTTGTTGATTTACTGGCCCCAACCAGAAAAACCAACACCCTAGAAGCCACCCAGATTAGTGCCCACTTAACTGGGGATCAGCGGCATCAGCTCTCTGAGGTCCTTAGGCCTTACTACAGCATGTTCAAAGAGAAGCCTGGCAGGACACACAGTCACACATCATGTAGATACTGGGAATCACCATCCCCTCAGACAAATAGCTTACAGGGTATCCTTGCAGGTCAATGCTGACATAAAAAGGGAGATAGAGGAAATGCTAGAGCCTGGAATGATTTGCAAGTCTCACAGCCCCTGGGTCTCCCCAGTAGTAGTGAGAAAAAGAGAAGATGCAGGCACTTCTGAGGATAACTTAAAAACAATGAGTCTTTATTTGTGAAGCAATAAAAATTGAACAGCTACAACCGCTGTAAAGATCATGAGACAAAGGTACAAAAATCGACAAAGGCAAGGCAGGGGAGAAAAATAGACATAGAAAATTGTCTGACTAGTTTCGAGTACGGACTGTACTCTTATTCATAGACATGCAAAGAGAAGGCTAGACTCGCCTTTTAAAGGGGAAACTTGTGACTGAAAATTCAGCTGATAATCATTACTATTGATTGGAACATAAAGTTAAGTTAACCCCTCAAAGGCAAGTCACGCCTAATCTCTGTTAGAAAGTATAAAAACAAAGAACGAAATTCTCAGATTATTGTTGTTATTTTAAACAGTGTTACACTCAATATCAGTTAATATTTTGGTAGATGTGGCATAAGACAGGGGCTGTTAACAATCTATATAAATACCATAAAATGGCATTTGAGGAACTAAAACATTGTTACATGTACCTTGTATCCTTGTCTATAGCAATTGGACAGAATTACTGTTATACAAAATAGAGAACAATATTAAGTAATAGTCCTGTTATAGATTTTCAGATTATAGGTTAATGTAAAACATAGATTTAAAGATATACTAAACTAGTGATGACATATATATTGAATACACAATGCATATAGTCCCTAGTAAGTAGAATAATTTAATTCTAAATACAAAATTAAACATATTGGGGTATGAAAAAAGTGACTCTGTGTTGAAAGTCGGATACTAGGAAAATACAAAAGTAATACATTGTGTATTTTATTTTATACTTTAATTATCAATAAAGAAGTTGATATCGCATTCACGATTCATTCCTTTAGGGAAGCGTGTTTATAATTTTAGCATCCAGAAGAGTTCTTTTCTTTCTAGGGACTTAAATGTATTGCCCCCTCTGATGGATAGATTTACAGTATCAATTATTTTAATACTTATATTGGCCTCATTAGAAAAATGTAAACTATTAAAGTGGTTAGCTACGGCAGAGTCTTTATTATAATTTTTGATATCTCTGGCGTGTTCATTGAAACGCTTTCTGACTTCTCTAGAAGTTTGACCTGTATATTGTAATTTACAGATATTGCATGTGAGGAGATATACCACAAAAGTGGTACTGCAGTTGGCATAAAAATCTGTACTGTATTCTGTCCCTGTACTAGTGCTATTAAATGTGTTCCCTTCCTGAATGTGTGAGCACATATTACAGTTTCGACTACCACATTTATAATTTCCTTTTCGTGTAAGCCAGTTGTGTTCCTTTCCTTTATTTCTAGTAACTAGGCTAGGTGATATGGCTTGTCCTAAGGTTTTTGATCTTTTGGGAACATATTTAATGTTGTTAATAAAGGGTCTGAGGATATCATCTCCTGAAAGAATATGTGCATGTTTTTGCATAATTTTTATGATATCATTGTACTGTTTGGAGTACGCTGTGGTGAAAACAATTGCTTCTTTAAAATTAGATTCTTTCTTTTTTGTCTTATTGTTATACATGTTAGTGTCTGTGTTATATTTTCTAATTTCCTTCCTACATTTTTCAAGACTATTAGCATTGTATCCTCTACTGGTGAGTCTATTCTTTAAGTCAAGAGATTGAGTGTCATAGATATCATCTGATTTTGTATTTCTCCGTAACCTAATGAATTGACTACGTGGAATAGACTTTATCAAATGTGTAGGATGTTGTGACGTTGCATAGAGTATCGTGTTACCTGCAGTCTCCTTGCGATAAGTACTGGTGACAATACAGTTTTCAACTATCTCCAATGTTAGGTCTAAGTAATTTACTCTCTGTGTGTTGTATGTTCCTGTAAATCGTAAATTGAATGGATTAGTGTTGATATATTCCATATAGTTATTAAATTCTATCTTATTCAAAGGTTTTTTGACAATAAGCAACAGATCATCTATATAACGAATGTATATTAAGATGTTCTCAAGCCATGGATTTTGAGTGTTGTAGATATGAGATAACTCCCACCAGGAGACAAATAAGTTTGCAAAGGCGGGGGCAAACTTTGCCCCCATGGCGGTACCACATACTTGATTATAAAAACAGCCATCAAACCAAAAATAGTTGTGTGACAATAGGAATTTCAACACATCTCCTATGTATTGCTTTATGTAAATATTTAATTCCATCTCTCTTTGGAGAAAAAAATCCACTGCTTGTACCCCAAAATCTTGGGGGATACTGGTGTACAGAGAGCATACATCAATTACTACCCATGTATAATTCTCTTTCCAAGTGACAGTGTCCATGATTTCAATTAACTTTGCACTGTCTCTTAGATAGGAAAGTTGTTTTTTTTGCAATTGGTTGCAGTATTTCATCTAACCATGCCCCCAAAGGCTCAAATAAGGACCCCACCCCTGAAACAATGGGTCTCCCTGGAGGGGAGATGGGGTCCTTATGAATCTTGGGGACATGGTAGAAAATAGGAGTAAGGGGATGTTCGGGTATTAGATTTTTTATGTCTTTCTCTTTAAAGACACCCAATGTTACCCCTTCCATAATCAATGACTGTAGTTTCTTTTTATATACAAAAATAGGGTTGCCTGGGAGTAATCTATATGTTTCAGTATTACTGAGTTGATTAATGGCTTCATCAAAGTAATCCTTTTTATTCTGTATAACAATACTGCCGCCCTTATCGGCATTTCTAATGACAATCTCTTTATTACCTTGAAGAGATTTTATCGCTTGTCGTTCTCTGAAGGACAGATTATGGGCGGCAGTATTGGTATTACTTTTTTTCTCCAACTCAAACAGGTCTTCCTGAATGAGTTTTTGGTAAGAATTAATGATAGCCCCCCTATATTGCGTGGGATAAAAATCCGATGCTGTCCTTTTTGGATGGGCAAGCCTATTAGATTTATTACTTTCTTGGTCACCACTAAATAAATCTGTAAGTGTGACCAAGGCTTGTGCATCCTCAAATGACAGCATAGGATTTTCAGTGTGTGGCTGTTCATTTAAAGGTGTATCTCTCACAGTGTCTTCTGAGGTTGTATCAGTATTTGTGAGGGAAAAGAATCTTTTAAGGGTTAATTTTCGTATAAACTTGTTGATATCAAGTAATGTGTTAAAACATGAAAAATTGCCCGAAGGGGCAAATCCTAGTCCCCTAGACAAAACCTGATATTCCTCTTTTTTGAGAGTGTATTTAGAAAGATTAACCACACTAACATTGTCATTGGAAACAGTCATTTTTTGTCTTTGTTTCTCTAGGTGAACATTATGTGGTGTTATTGTCCTTTCTTTGTAAATTTGTTTTTCCCTTTTTGGTCTCCATCTTTTCCGTTTCCTTTTTGTTTGGAGTTCCCCAACCGTGTTTTCAGGCCTACTGGTTGTTCTTGATCTCGTAGGTCCACTGCATCCACCGCCTCCTGTAAAAAATCACAAGAAGAAGATGGAGAGATAGAGGGTGAGGAATAGGAGAGAAGAGAAGAGCAGTTGGAAGAATAGGAAGTGCCTGAAAAACAGGCTTCAGAATCTGATGTTTCTTCTTCAGGAGGGTTGTGAAACGCCACCTTTCTTTTTTTCTTTTCTTTTTTCTTTAAAATAGATTTACTCCAAACAGTACAATGATATCATAAAAATTATGCAAAAACATGCACATATTCTTTCAGGAGATGATATCCTCAGACCCTTTATTAACAACATTAAATATGTTCCCAAAAGATCAAAAACCTTAGGACAAGCCATATCACCTAGCCTAGTTACTAGAAATAAAGGAAAGGAACACAACTGGCTTACACGAAAAGGAAATTATAAATGTGGTAGTCGAAACTGTAATATGTGCTCACACATTCAGGAAGGGAACACATTTAATAGCACTAGTACAGTGCTATCTCTCTCTCTCTAACCCTCTGTTTGTGATTGTGTCTCTCTTTCTCTAACCCTCTGTATGTGATTGTGTCTCTCTTTCTCTCTCTCTCTCTAACCCTCTGTGTGTAATTGTGTCTCTCTCTTTCTCTCTAACCTTCTGTGTGTGTTTGTGTGTTTCTCTCTCTAACCCTCTGTGTGTGATTGTGTCTCTCTTTCTCTCTCTCTCTTTCTCTCTAACCCTCTGTGTGTGATTGTGTCTCTCTCTTTCTCTCTCTCTAACCCTCTGTGTGTGATTTTGTCTCTCTCTCTCTAACCCTCTATGTGCGATTGTGTTTCTCTCTCTCTTTCTCTCTCTCTCTAACCCTCTATGTGTGATTGTGTCTTTCTCTCTCTCTCTAACCCTCTGTATGTGATTGTGTCTCTCTCTTTCTCTCTCTCTCTAACCCTTTGTGTGTGATTGTGTCTCTCTTTCTCTCTCTCTAACCCTCTGTGTGTGATTGTGGAAGGGGTGGGGTCAATTTAAATTTCACCAGCCAATTTAAATTTCACCAGCCGCCACTGGATCAAGACATTTTTATATTTACTGAATAATGAAAGAATCTATAAGCATAATTTGCAGTATTAAAGTAAAAATATGTTTTAAACATATTTTAATGGGCATGGATTTCTAGATCTCATAATTAGAGCAAGCATTGTGTTATCTGGCAAGAGTTTCTGTTGCAATCCTTTTAGATTAAAATCAGATGTTTACTAAGTTGACCAGTTTTCCAAGACACCATTTAAAGGGACATGAAACCCATATGTTTTCTTTCATGATTTAGAAAGAGCATGCAATTTTAAATAACTTTCCAATTTACATCTAATATCTAATTTTCTTCATTCTTTTGATATCCTTTGTTGAAAATCATATCTAAATATGCTCAGTAGCTGCTGATTGGTGGCTGCACATAGATACCTCATGTGATTTGCTCACCCATGTGCATTGCTATTTCTTCAACAAAGGATATCTAAAGAATGAAGGCGTATCCTAGCCACTGCCTCACCAGCCTCTGACGTCACCGCACGTCACTGGTGTGTGTGATGCCTTTACCTGAACCAGACATGTCTGCAGTGCACTGTGAAAATGTGGAAGGATGCACTGACAGAGAGAGAGAGAGAGCTGAATGAGAATGACAGTCTGTTGGTGTGTGAACCTATCATCCCTCAGTACCTGAAGTGTGTGGAAGTAGTGCCAGAGGGGAAGGGCCCCTCAGTATCAGTAGTGACTCGACAGCAGTCTGCCCAGATTAGGGAGCATGGGGTGCTTCAGCCCGAGGACCCAGGGGAGAACACTGATATGGAGGGTTGGGTGCCTCACACAGCACAGCAACTCATAATTGGTCAGAGCCAGGATTTTCAGCAGGCCCAGGGGACCGATTGCACACTAGAGAAGATCAGGGACCTAGCATGGCAGCTGCCTGCTGACTGGAGGGACAGGATCCCTAGATAGCTGAAAGACAGTTAGTGGTACCTAAACAGTTTAGAGTGCAACTGTTGGGAGTGGCCCATGAAATTCCTATGGCAGGACATCTAGGGGTACAGAGAACCAAAGCCCAGTTGTCCCATCACTTTTATTGGTCTGGGATGGGTACTGATGTTGCTAATTATTGTCGCTCCTGTCCTGCATGTCATAAAGTGGGGAAACATAGAGAGGTGGGCCTGCCCCTCTAATTCCCCTTCCCATAGTGACTGAGCCCTTTGAGAGGGTGGCTGTGGATATAGTAGGGCTATCCCAAGTAGTTCAGGGAAAAGACTCATTCTGACTGTAGTGGATTATGCAACTCGCTACCCAGAGGCTGTGGCCCTGTCATCTATCAGGGCTGATAAAGTGGCTGATGCTTTATTAGGTATCTTTTCAAGGGTAGGGTTCCCTAAGGAAATGCTAACTGATCAGGGCACACAATTTATGTCTAGCCTGATACAGAGTCTATGTAAAAAAGTGAAGATAGAACACCTAGTGACTAGCCCATACCACCCCCAGACCAATGGCTTGTGTGAAAGGTTTAATGGGACCCTGAAGCAGATGCTCAAAACCTTTTTGGAGTCACAGGGGAAGGACTGGGAGGGTTACCTGCCGCACCTCCTATTTGCTTATAGAGAGGTGGCCCAGAAATCAACTGGTTTCTCCGCCTTTGAACTCCTATATGGACCCAGAATGCGTGGCCCCCTTGATCTGATCAGGGAGGAGTGGGAAGGAAAAGTGGGTGCTCAAGAGACCTCGGTAGTAGTCTATGTAATAAGGTTCAGGGACAAAATGCATAGCCTAATGGAGGTACAGGAAAACCTAAAAGCTGCCCAGCAGTGGTATGACCGAAATGCCAGAGAGAGTGTGTATGATGTGGGACAGAAGGTGCTGGTTTTAATACCTATGAGACAGAACAAACTACAGGCTGCCTGGGAGGGTCCGTTTTACTATACTAAAGAGAATGAATGATGTGAACTATGTGGTGTCTCTGGATGAGGAGGGTAAAAGGAACAAATCTATCATGTAAATATGATAAAAACCTATTATGACAGATAACCCACAGTGTTAACTGTGGGTAGTTTGCCTGGAGAAGAGCATGAGACAGACCCCCTTGTTGATTTACTGGCCCCAACCAGAAAAACCAACACCCTAGAAGCCACCCAGATTAGTGCCCACTTAACTGGGGATCAGCGGCATCAGCTCTCTGAGGTCCTTAGGCCTTACTACAGCATGTTCAAAGAGAAGCCTGGCAGGACACACAGTCACACATCATGTAGATACTGGGAATCACCATCCCCTCAGACAAATAGCTTACAGGGTATCCTTGCAGGTCAATGCTGACATAAAAAGGGAGATAGAGGAAATGCTAGAGCCTGGAATGATTTGCAAGTCTCACAGCCCCTGGGTCTCCCCAGTAGTAGTGAGAAAAAGAGAAGATGCAGGCACTTCTGAGGATAACTTAAAAACAATGAGTCTTTATTTGTGAAGCAATAAAAATTGAACAGCTACAACCGCTGTAAAGATCATGAGACAAAGGTACAAAAATCGACAAAGGCAAGGCAGGGGAGAAAAATAGACATAGAAAATTGTCTGACTAGTTTCGAGTACGGACTGTACTCTTATTCATAGACATGCAAAGAGAAGGCTAGACTCGCCTTTTAAAGGGGAAACTTGTGACTGAAAATTCAGCTGATAATCATTACTATTGATTGGAACATAAAGTTAAGTTAACCCCTCAAAGGCAAGTCACGCCTAATCTCTGTTAGAAAGTATAAAAACAAAGAACGAAATTCTCAGATTATTGTTGTTATTTTAAACAGTGTTACACTCAATATCAGTTAATATTTTGGTAGATGTGGCATAAGACAGGGGCTGTTAACAATCTATATAAATACCATAAAATGGCATTTGAGGAACTAAAACATTGTTACATGTACCTTGTATCCTTGTCTATAGCAATTGGACAGAATTACTGTTATACAAAATAGAGAACAATATTAAGTAATAGTCCTGTTATAGATTTTCAGATTATAGGTTAATGTAAAACATAGATTTAAAGATATACTAAACTAGTGATGACATATATATTGAATACACAATGCATATAGTCCCTAGTAAGTAGAATAATTTAATTCTAAATACAAAATTAAACATATTGGGGTATGAAAAAAGTGACTCTGTGTTGAAAGTCGGATACTAGGAAAATACAAAAGTAATACATTGTGTATTTTATTTTATACTTTAATTATCAATAAAGAAGTTGATATCGCATTCACGATTCATTCCTTTAGGGAAGCGTGTTTATAATTTTAGCATCCAGAAGAGTTCTTTTCTTTCTAGGGACTTAAATGTATTGCCCCCTCTGATGGATAGATTTACAGTATCAATTATTTTAATACTTATATTGGCCTCATTAGAAAAATGTAAACTATTAAAGTGGTTAGCTACGGCAGAGTCTTTATTATAATTTTTGATATCTCTGGCGTGTTCATTGAAACGCTTTCTGACTTCTCTAGAAGTTTGACCTGTATATTGTAATTTACAGATATTGCATGTGAGGAGATATACCACAAAAGTGGTACTGCAGTTGGCATAAAAATCTGTACTGTATTCTGTCCCTGTACTAGTGCTATTAAATGTGTTCCCTTCCTGAATGTGTGAGCACATATTACAGTTTCGACTACCACATTTATAATTTCCTTTTCGTGTAAGCCAGTTGTGTTCCTTTCCTTTATTTCTAGTAACTAGGCTAGGTGATATGGCTTGTCCTAAGGTTTTTGATCTTTTGGGAACATATTTAATGTTGTTAATAAAGGGTCTGAGGATATCATCTCCTGAAAGAATATGTGCATGTTTTTGCATAATTTTTATGATATCATTGTACTGTTTGGAGTACGCTGTGGTGAAAACAATTGCTTCTTTAAAATTAGATTCTTTCTTTTTTGTCTTATTGTTATACATGTTAGTGTCTGTGTTATATTTTCTAATTTCCTTCCTACATTTTTCAAGACTATTAGCATTGTATCCTCTACTGGTGAGTCTATTCTTTAAGTCAAGAGATTGAGTGTCATAGATATCATCTGATTTTGTATTTCTCCGTAACCTAATGAATTGACTACGTGGAATAGACTTTATCAAATGTGTAGGATGTTGTGACGTTGCATAGAGTATCGTGTTACCTGCAGTCTCCTTGCGATAAGTACTGGTGACAATACAGTTTTCAACTATCTCCAATGTTAGGTCTAAGTAATTTACTCTCTGTGTGTTGTATGTTCCTGTAAATCGTAAATTGAATGGATTAGTGTTGATATATTCCATATAGTTATTAAATTCTATCTTATTCAAAGGTTTTTTGACAATAAGCAACAGATCATCTATATAACGAATGTATATTAAGATGTTCTCAAGCCATGGATTTTGAGTGTTGTAGATATGAGATAACTCCCACCAGGAGACAAATAAGTTTGCAAAGGCGGGGGCAAACTTTGCCCCCATGGCGGTACCACATACTTGATTATAAAAACAGCCATCAAACCAAAAATAGTTGTGTGACAATAGGAATTTCAACACATCTCCTATGTATTGCTTTATGTAAATATTTAATTCCATCTCTCTTTGGAGAAAAAAATCCACTGCTTGTACCCCAAAATCTTGGGGGATACTGGTGTACAGAGAGCATACATCAATTACTACCCATGTATAATTCTCTTTCCAAGTGACAGTGTCCATGATTTCAATTAACTTTGCACTGTCTCTTAGATAGGAAAGTTGTTTTTTTTGCAATTGGTTGCAGTATTTCATCTAACCATGCCCCCAAAGGCTCAAATAAGGACCCCACCCCTGAAACAATGGGTCTCCCTGGAGGGGAGATGGGGTCCTTATGAATCTTGGGGACATGGTAGAAAATAGGAGTAAGGGGATGTTCGGGTATTAGATTTTTTATGTCTTTCTCTTTAAAGACACCCAATGTTACCCCTTCCATAATCAATGACTGTAGTTTCTTTTTATATACAAAAATAGGGTTGCCTGGGAGTAATCTATATGTTTCAGTATTACTGAGTTGATTAATGGCTTCATCAAAGTAATCCTTTTTATTCTGTATAACAATACTGCCGCCCTTATCGGCATTTCTAATGACAATCTCTTTATTACCTTGAAGAGATTTTATCGCTTGTCGTTCTCTGAAGGACAGATTATGGGCGGCAGTATTGGTATTACTTTTTTTCTCCAACTCAAACAGGTCTTCCTGAATGAGTTTTTGGTAAGAATTAATGATAGCCCCCCTATATTGCGTGGGATAAAAATCCGATGCTGTCCTTTTTGGATGGGCAAGCCTATTAGATTTATTACTTTCTTGGTCACCACTAAATAAATCTGTAAGTGTGACCAAGGCTTGTGCATCCTCAAATGACAGCATAGGATTTTCAGTGTGTGGCTGTTCATTTAAAGGTGTATCTCTCACAGTGTCTTCTGAGGTTGTATCAGTATTTGTGAGGGAAAAGAATCTTTTAAGGGTTAATTTTCGTATAAACTTGTTGATATCAAGTAATGTGTTAAAACATGAAAAATTGCCCGAAGGGGCAAATCCTAGTCCCCTAGACAAAACCTGATATTCCTCTTTTTTGAGAGTGTATTTAGAAAGATTAACCACACTAACATTGTCATTGGAAACAGTCATTTTTTGTCTTTGTTTCTCTAGGTGAACATTATGTGGTGTTATTGTCCTTTCTTTGTAAATTTGTTTTTCCCTTTTTGGTCTCCATCTTTTCCGTTTCCTTTTTGTTTGGAGTTCCCCAACCGTGTTTTCAGGCCTACTGGTTGTTCTTGATCTCGTAGGTCCACTGCATCCACCGCCTCCTGTAAAAAATCACAAGAAGAAGATGGAGAGATAGAGGGTGAGGAATAGGAGAGAAGAGAAGAGCAGTTGGAAGAATAGGAAGTGCCTGAAAAACAGGCTTCAGAATCTGATGTTTCTTCTTCAGGAGGGTTGTGAAACGCCACCTTTCTTTTTTTCTTTTCTTTTTTCTTTAAAATAGATTTACTCCAAACAGTACAATGATATCATAAAAATTATGCAAAAACATGCACATATTCTTTCAGGAGATGATATCCTCAGACCCTTTATTAACAACATTAAATATGTTCCCAAAAGATCAAAAACCTTAGGACAAGCCATATCACCTAGCCTAGTTACTAGAAATAAAGGAAAGGAACACAACTGGCTTACACGAAAAGGAAATTATAAATGTGGTAGTCGAAACTGTAATATGTGCTCACACATTCAGGAAGGGAACACATTTAATAGCACTAGTACAGGGACAGAATACAGTACAGATTTTTATGCCAACTGCAGTACCACTTTTGTGGTATATCTCCTCACATGCAATATCTGTAAATTACAATATACAGGTCAAACTTCTAGAGAAGTCAGAAAGTGTTTCAATGAACACGCCAGAGATATCAAAAATTATAATAAAGACTCTGCCGTAGCTAACCACTTTAATAGTTTACATTTTTCTAATGAGGCCAATATAAGTATTAAAATAATTGATACTGTAAATCTATCCATCAGAGGGGGCAATAAATTTAAGTCCCTAGAAAGAAAAGAACTCTTCTGGATGCTAAAATTACAAACACGCTTCCCTAAAGGAATGAATCGTGAATGCGATATCAACTTCTTTATTGATAATTAAAGTATAAAATAAAATACACAATGTATTACTTTTGTATTTTCCTAGTATCCGACTTTCAACACAGAGTCACTTTTTTCATACCCCAATATGTTTAATTTTGTATTTAGAATTAAATTATTCTACTTACTAGGGACTATATGCATTGTGTATTCAATATATATGTCATCACTAGTTTAGTATATCTTTAAGTCTATGTTTTACATTAATCTATAATCTGAAAATATACAACAGGACTATTACTTAATATTGTTCTCTAGTCATTGTGTATTTAATATATATGTCATCACTAGTTTAGTATATCTTTAAGTCTATGTTTTACATTAATCTATAATCTGAAAATCTACAACAGGACTATTACTTAATAGTGTTCTCTATTTTGTATAACAGTAATTCTGTCCAATTGCAATAGATAAGGATACAAGGTACATGTAACAATGTTTTAGTTCCTACAAACTTTGTAATATACCCATTCCATAAATATAATAATATTACTCAAATGCCATGGTATTTATATAGATTGTTAACAGCCCCTGTCTTATGCCACATCTACCAAAATATTAACTGATATTGAGTGTAACACTGTTTAAAATAACAACAATAATCTGAGAATTTCGTTCTTTGTTTTTATACTTTCTAACAGAGATTAGGCGTGACTTGCCTTTGAGGGGTTAACTTAACTTTATGTTCCAATCAATAGTAATGATTATCAGCTGAATTTTCAGTCACAAGTTTCCCCTTTAAAAGGCGAGTCTAGCCTTCTCTTTGCATGTCTATGAATAAGAGTACAGTCCGTACTCGAAACTAGTCAGACAATTTTCTATGTCTATTTTTCTCCCCTGCCTTGCCTTTGTCGATTTTTGTACCTTTGTCTCATGATCTTTACAGCGGTTGTAGCTGTTCAATTTTTATTGCTTCACAAATAAAGACTCATTGTTTTTAAGTTATCCTCAGAAGTGCCTGCATCTTCTCTTTTTCTCACAACTACATAGTGGCTGGGTTTCGCCACTGCTACGGCACTCCGTTGGCTCTCTATGGAAGGACTATACTGAACCGGCGTCACTTCCGGTTGTCTTGCTGGCCCGCAGACGCTGCCAGGAACGCCGCACCTTTGTGTCTCCCCAGTAGTACTAGTCCCCAAAAAGGACTTTGGGATGAAAAATGCCCCTGCCACATTCCAATGACTAGTTAACCACTTGTTGGAGGGGTAAGCTGTTGCGTACCTGGATGATTTTGCAGTGTTCAGTGATACCTGGGAGGAACACCTCACACATTTAGCCAGTGTATTGTACCGAATAGCCACTGCTGGGCTAACGATAAAGCCAGATAAGATTTCTCTTATCATATAATCTTAAGTGGTGGCAGCTAGATATCATTTTTAGTTTAGTGTGAATCGCATTAAAGGGGAGGTTTGGGCATTTCTTTTACGTCTAGTACAGACTAGAGAGTGTTGTTAACCCTTGCACCAACTGAACTACGTCACAAGCTTGCCTGGCGTGGCTAGATTGTGACCGATTAGTGACAGTAGAAGGGGTCTGATAACCCATTCGGTGCCAAACAAGTGACTGGCGCAGGGTTGGTTAACCCTGGTTGTCACAGGGAGGAATCAGCATGAAATAATGAGGATGGAGCAAGGAGGCAGTTTCACCTGAGGGAGGAGGAAGGATAGATTTTCAGAGGAGGGAGCATAAGGTTTCAAAGTATGGAGTTTAGAAGATGGAGGAGGGAGTCTAAATATAGCCACCAATAAGCAAGTGCTACCCAGGTGCTCAACCAAAAACGGGCCGGCTCCTAAGCAGGTGCTCAACCAAGAACGGGCCGGCTCCTAAGCTTACATTCTTGCTTTTATCAAATAAAGATACCAAGAGAACAAAGAAAATGTAATAATAGGAGTAAATTAGAAAGTTGCTTAAAATGTAATGCGCTATCTGAATCATGAAAGTTTAATTTTGACTAGACTATCCCTTTAACCCCTAATGACCGAGGACATGCCAGGCACGTCCTACAAAAAAATGGTTGTTAATGAGCATTGACGTGCCTGGCACGTCCTCAGGGGTTTCAAGCACTGGAAACGATTGTGATCACTTCCAGGCGCTTTTCAGGGTATTGTAGTGATGCCTCAATATTTAGGCATCCTGCAATACCCTTTTTTTAGCCACTGATGCAGAGAGCACCTCTCTGCATCGGCCAGCGATGGTGCTTATCGTTGGTGGGTGGAAGCCATAGCAGGGAGGCGGGTGGGCAGCCCATCGCTGGGGGAAGTTCCGATTAGGCCAGATGATGGGCCAGGAGCACACACGGGGGGGGGGGCAGCCGGGAGCATGCACGGGGGGGGGCAGGAGCGCACACGGGGGGGCCGGGAGCTTGTGCGCAGACGGGACTGGATGGAACCGGGACCGCTATGCAAAGTCTAAGGGAAGGAGGGAGAGGGGGAAATAAATGTTGGGAAAGGGATCTGGGAAGGGGTAGGGTATTGAGGGGGCAGCTACACTGCAGAAACTTAAGATTTTGTATAAAAATAAGTACTGGCAGACAGCTGCCAGTACCCAAGATGGCACCATGGGGGGGGGGTTAGAGAGCTGTTTGGGGGTTCAGGGAGGTTGGGGGCTAAGGGGAGATCCAACACTGCATTATATACAGTGGATATAAAAAGTCTACACACCCCTGTTAAAATGTCAGGTTTCTGTGATGTAAAAAAATGAGACAAGGATAAATCATTTAGAACTTTTTCCACCTTTAATGTGACCTATAAACTGTACAACTCAATAGAAAAACAAACTGAAATCTTTTAGGTAAAGGGAAATAAAAAAAAAAAAAATAATATGGTTGCATAAGTGTGAACACCCTTTTATAACTGGGGATTGTAGCTGTGTTCAGAATTAAGCAATCACATTCAAAATCATGTTAAATAGGAGTCAGTACACACCTGTCATCATTTAAAGTGCCTCTGATTAACCCCAAATAAGGTTCAGCTGTAGTGATGTCGCGAATAGTTCCCGGCGAACATAGCATGTTCGCGTTCGCCGCGGCGGGCGAACATATGCGATGATCAATCCGCCCCCTATTCTTCATCATTGAGTAAACTTTGACCCTGTACCTCACAGTCAGCAGACACATTACAGCCAATCAGCTGCAGACACTCCCTCCCAGACCCTCTCACCTCCTGCACAGCATCCATTTTAGATTCATTTGGAAGCTGCATTCTTAGTGAGAGGAGGGACAGTGTAGCTTCTGCTGATTTAATAGGGAAATTGATAGCTAGGCTAGTGTATTCAGTGTCCACTACAGTCCTGAAGGACTCATCTGATCTCTGCTGTAAGGACAGCACCCCAAAAAGTCCTTTTTAGGGCTAGAACATCAGTCTGCTTTTTTTTTTTTTCCTGTGTAATCTAATTGCAGTTGCCTGCTTGCCAGCGTGTGTGTCAGGCTCACAGCGTATACTGTGCCCACTTGTCCAGTGCAACCACTCATATCTGATGTAACAGTAGTGTACATTTAAAAAAAACAACACTTTTTTGACTGTGAAATAATAGCAGACAGCTGCCAGTACCCAAGATAGCCACCAATAAGGCAGATGGGGAGGGTTAGAGAGCTGTTTTGGGGGGGGGGGGGGATCAGGGAGGTTGGGGGCTAAGGGGGGGGATGCTACACCACAGCATATGTAAATATGCTAAAAAAAATTAATTTTTTTTTAAAAACCTTTTATTTTAGTACTGGCAGACTTTCTGCCAGTACTTAAGATGGCGGGGACAATTGTGGGGTGGGGGAGGGAAGGAAGCTGTTTGGGAGGGATCAGGGGGTCTGATGTGTCAGGTGAGAGGCTGATCTCTACACTAAAGCTAAAATTAACCCTGCAAGCTCCCTACAAACTACCTAATTAATCCCTTCACTGCTAACCATAATACACGTGTGATGCGCAGCAGCATTTAGCGGCCTTCTAATTACCAGAAAGCAACGCCAAAGTCATATATGTCTGCTATTTCTGAACAAAGGGGATCCCAGAGAAGCATTTACAACCATTTGTGCCATAATTGCACAAGCTGTTTGTAAATGATTTCAGTGAGAAACCTAAAATTGTGAAAAATGTAACGTTTTTTTTTTTAATTTGATCGCATTTGGCGGTGAAATGGTGGCATGAAATATACCAAAATGGGCCTAGATCAATACTTTGGGTAGTCTACTACACTACACTTATGCTAAAATTAACTCTAAAAGCTCCCTACATGCTCCCTAATTAACCCCTTCACTGCTGGGCATAAAACACGTGTGATGCGCAGTGGCATTTAGCAGCCTTCTAATTACCAAAAAGCAACGTCAAAGCCATATAAGTCTGCTATTTCTGAACAAAGGGGATCCCAGAGAAGCATTTACAACCATTTATGCCATAATTGCTTGTAAATAATTTCAGTGAGAAGCCTAAAGTTTGTGAAAAAGTGAACAATTTTTTTTTTATTTGATCGCATTTGGCGGTGAAATGGTGGCATGAAATATACCAAAATGGGCCTAGATCAATACTTTGGGATGTCTTCTAAAAAAAAAAAAATACATGTCAAGGGATATTCAGGTATTCCTGACAGATATCAGGATTCCAATGTAACTAGCGCTCATTTTGAAAAAAAGTGGTTTTGAAATAGCAAAGTGCTTCTTGTATTCATTTCCCTATAACTTGCAAAAAAAGCAAAGAACATGTTAACATTGGGTATTTCTAAACTCAGGACAAAATTTAGAAACTATTTAGCATGGTTGTTTTTTGGTGGTTGTAGATGTGTAAAAGATTTTTCAGGGCCTGCCAGGGCACAGTGTCACACCAGTGCAACTCATATCTGGTGTAACATTAATGTACATTAAAAAAAAATACAATTTTGACTGTAATAGATTGAATAGCAGTTAGTTGTCTGCAAGCGTGTGTGTCAGGCCTACAGCGTCTACTCTGCCAACTTCTGCCAGTGCACAGTGCCACTCATATCTGTTGTCACAGTAGCTTGCACGCATAGTACCACTAATCAGAAAAAAAATGACAGGCAGAGGCAGGCCACCCCGCAGGGGCCATCGTGGTCGTGGTGCTGTGATTCCCTTTGGCCCTAGGATAATGCCCAGTGTTCAGAGGCCACGTACCCTGAACTCGAAAAGTTCTGAGGACATAGTTGACTGGCTAACACAGGACACCCAATCTTCTACAGCTTCCGCTCGGAACCTTGACGCACCATCCTCCTCCAGCTTAGCTTCGGGCACCTCTCAAGTTACCACTCGCCCGCCTGCCGCCGCCACCACCAACACTAGCACCACAGCCGCTTCACTCGATCTATCAGAGGAGTTATTTACACATCAGTTGGAAGAAATGAGTGATGCGCAACCATTATTGCCAGAGGATGTAGATAACAGGGATATGTCTCAGTCAGGCAGCATTACACACATGGACGTACGGTGTGATGATGATGATGATGATGATGATGATGTTGTACCCGCTGCAGGAGTTTGGTCTGTCACTGTGAAGCGGGCGTAACCCTTACACTACCTGATCGATACAACATCATACCTGATGTTTTAAAGCACGTTATTCCAAACAATTTAGGAATGTTAGGTGATGTATGCCCTTTATGGATTAAAACCAAACTCTGCATCAACTATGTAATTTTCCATGGGAGTTTTGCCATGTATCCCCCTCCGGCATGCCACAGTCTAGGTGTTAGTCCCCTTGAAACAACTTTCCCATCACTATTGTGGCCAGAAAGAGTCCCTGTGGGTTTTAAAATTTGCCTGCCCATTGAAGTCAATGGCGTTTGCCGTTTGCGAACCCAAATTTTTATGTTCACGACATCACTATTCAGCTGCTCTAGTTGGTCTTTCCTGACATTTTGTTAGTTGCATCCTACAGCAAAAGCCATGGTCCGCAGAGAGCTTCCAAAGCATCAGAGGGATCTCATTGTTAAAAGGTATCAGTCAGGAGAAGGGTACAAAAGAATTTCCAAGGCATTAGATATACCATGGAACACAGTGAAGACAGTCCTCATCAAGTGAAGAAAATATGGTGCAACAGTGACATTACCAAGAACTGGATGTCCCTCCAAAATTGATGAAAAGACGAGAAGAAAACTGGTCTGGGAGGCTGCCAAGAGGCCTACAGCAACATTAAAGGAGCTGCAGGAATATCTGGCAAGTACTGCTGTGTGGTACATGTGACAACAATCGCCCGTATTCTTCATTTGTCTGAGCTATGGGGTAGAGTGGCAAGACGGAAGCCTTTTCTTACAAAAAAAACCCATCCAAACCCGGCTAAATTTTGCAAAAACACATCTGAAGTTTCCCAAAAGCATGTTGCAAAAGGTGTTCTGGTCTGATGACACCAAAGTTAAACTTTTTGGCCATAATTCCAAAAGATGTTTGGCGCAAAAACAACACTGCATATTACCAAAAGAACACCATACCCACAGTGAAGGATGGTGGTGTCAGCATCATGCTTTGGGGCTGTTTTTCTTCAGCTGGAACTGGGGCCTTAGTCAAGGTAGAGTGAATAATGAACAGTTACAAATACCAGACAATATTGGCACAAAACCTTCAGGCTTCTGCTAGAAAGTTGAAAATGAAGAGGAACTTCATCTTTCAGCATGACAACGACCCAAAGCATACATCCAAATCAACAAAGGAATGGCTTCACCAGAAGAAGATTAAAGTTTTGGGATGGCCCAGCCAGAGCCCAAACCTGAATCCGATTCAAAATCTGTGGGGTGATCTGAAGAGGGCTGTGCACAGGAGATGCCCTCACATTATGACATATTTAGAGTGTTTTTGCAAAGAAGAGTGGGCAAATCTTGCCAAGTCAAGATGTGCCATGCTGAAAAACTCATACCCAAAAAGACTGAGTGCTGTAATAAAATGAAAAGGTGCTTCAATAAAGTATTAGTTTAAGGGTGTTCACACGTATGCAACCATATTATTTTAGTTTTTTATTTTTATTTCCCTTTACCTAAAAGATTTCAGTTTGTTTTTCAATTGAGTTGTACAGTTTATAGGTCACATTAAAGGTGGAAAAAGTTCTGAATGATTTATCTTTGTCTCATTTTTTTTACATCACAGAAACCTGACATTTTAACAGGGGTGTGTAGACTTTTTATATCCACTGTATATGAAAAATAAAAATAAATTATATATATATATAAAAAGCCTTTTTAGTACAGGCAGACTGCGGTGACAATTGTGAAGTGGGGGAGGGAAGAGAGCTGTGAACGATTATTTTTATTTGATCGCATTTGGTGGTGAAATGGTGGCATGAAATATACCAAAATGGGCCTAGAACAATACTTTGGGTTGTCTACTAAGAAAAAATATATACTGTACATGTGAAGGGTTATTCAGGGATTCCTGACAGATATCAGTGTTACAATGTAACTATCGCTAATTTTGAGAAAAAATGGTTTGGAAATAGCAAAGTGTTACTTGTACTCATTGCCCTATAACTTGCAAAAAAAGCATAGAACATTACAGCTTAACACAAACACCGCAGAAATGTAAATATAGCCCTGGTCCTTAACGGTATGAAAATTGAAAAAACAAAATTGATGCTTACCTGATAAACTTATTTATTTCCGGATATGGAGAGTCCACGACGTCATCAATTACTAGTGGGGAATATCACTCCTGGACAGCAGGAGGAGACAAAGAGCACCACAGCAAAGCTGTTAAGTGTCACTCCCCTACCCATAATCTGCAGTCATTCGACCAAAAGGATATGGAAAAAAGGAATAACACAAAGGTGTAGAGGTGTCTGAGGATTAGTCAACAAAATAACAGTCTTAAAGGGTGGGTCGAGGACTCTCCATATCCGGAAATAAATAAATTTATCAGGTAAGCATACATTTTGTTTTGTTTCCTAAGATATGGAGAGTCCACAACGTCATATTTTACTAGTGGGAACCAATACACAAGCTAGAGGACACAGATGACTACGGAGGGAGAACAAGACAGGCAGACCTAAACAAAAGGCACCATCGCTTGAAGAACCTTTCTCCCAAAAGAAGCCTCAGCCGAGGCAAAAGTATCAAATTTGGAAAAAGTATGCAGAGAGGACCAAGTTGCAGCCTTGCAAATCTGTTCCACAGAAGCTTAATTTTTGAAAGTCCAAGAAGAGGAGACAGCCCTCGCGGAATGAGCCGTAATTCTGTCAGTAGGCTGCTGACCAACAGTCTCATAAGCAAAACGAATAATTCTTCTTAACCACAGAGAAAGAGAAGTAGAAGTAGCTTTCTGACCTTTAGGTTTACCAGAGAAACAAACAAACAGGGCAGAGGACTGCCAAAAACCCTTAGTCGCCTGAAGGTAAAATATTAGAGCATGTACAACATCCAAGTTGTGCAACAAACATTCCTTATGAGAAGGAGGATTAGGAAAAAGAGAAGGAACAACCATTTCCTGATTAATGTTTCTATCTGAAACCACTTTAGGAAGAAAACCAAACTTACTACAAAGAACCGCTTTATCAGCATGAAAAATCAGATAAGGCGAATCACACTGCAAAGCCGAGAGTTTCGAGACTCTCTGAGCAGATATAGCAAAGAGAAACAAATCCTTCCAAGATAAAAACTTAATATCTATGGAATGCATAGGCTCAAACGGAGCCTGCTGCAAAACTTTAAGGCTCTAAGGAGGAGCAACTGACTTAAACACAGGCCTGATTCTGACCAGGGCCTGAAAAAAAGATTGCACATCTGGCACATTCGCCAGACGCTTGTGCAACAAAATAGATAATGCAGAAATCTGACCCTTCAGAGTACTGACTGACAAACCCTTCTCCAGACCTTCCTGGAGGAAAGACAAAATCCTAGGGATCCTGACCCTACTCCAAGAGAAACCCTTGGATTCACACCAATAAAGATATTTCTGCCATACTTTATGGTAAATCTTTCTAGCAACAGGCTTACGAGCCTGAATCAAAGTCTCAATGGCCGATTCAGAAAAACCATGCATAGACAGAACTAAGCTTTCAATCTCCAAGCAGTCAGCTTCAGAGAAACGAGATTTGGATGAAAGAAAGGACCCTGAGTTAGAAGGTCCTTCCTCAGATGGAAAAGATGACATTTTCACTAGGACTGTATACCAGATACTGCATGGCCATGCAGGAGCTATTAGAATTACCAATGCTCTCTCTTGTTTGATACGAGCAATGACTTGAGAGCAAACGGGGGAGACAGGTATGCTAGACTGAAATCCCAAGGGACTACTAGAGCATCTATTAGAGTGGCCTACGGATCTCTTGACCTTGAACTGTACCTTGAAAGCTTGGCATTCTGCTGAGATACCATCAGATCCAACTCCGGCACCCGTTATCTGAGGGTTAAACTGGAGAACACCTCCGGGTGAAGAGCCCACTCCCTGTGATGAAAAGTCTGTCTGCTCAGGAAATCTGCTTCTCAGTTGTCCACTCCAGGAATGTGGATGGCAGATAGACAACAATTGTGAGCTTCCGCCCACTGAATAATCTGTGCCACCTCCTTCATGGCTAAGGAACTCTGAGTTCCTCCCTGGTGGTCGATGTAAGCCACCGAAGTAATGTTGTCTGATTGGAACTTGATAAACTGGGCTAAAGACAACTGAGGCCAAGCCATCAGATCATTGTAAATCACTCTTAACTCCAAGATATTTATGGGGAGAGCAGATTCCTCCTAAGTCCATAAGCCCTGCGCTTTCAATGAGTCCCAGACTGTGACCACGGATGCCAGCCTGCTAGAAGGGCCACAAACTGAAAGTGTTTGTCTAGAAAGGCGAATCTCAGGATAGTACAATGTCGGTATGTGACCTTGCTTATTGACAAGATGGCGCCCGGATCAGAATATTGTCCAGATAAGGCACCACCGCAATGCCCCGCAGTCTTAGAACCGCCAGCAGAGACCTCAGAACCTTTGTGAAAATTCTGGGTGCAGTGGCCAGCCCGAAAGGAAGAGCCACCAACTGAAAGTGTTTGTCCAGAAAAGCAAACCTTAGGAACTTGTGATCATCTCTGTGGATAGGAACATATAGATATGCATCCTTTAAGTCCACTGTCGTCATAAATTGACCCTCCTGGATCAATGGAAGAATGGTACGAATAGTTTCCATCTTGAAAGATAGAACTCTGAGAAACTTGTTCAGACTCTTGAGGTCTAAGATAGGTCTGAAAGTTCCCTCCTTCTTGGGAACTACAAACCGATTTAAACAAAAAACCTTGCCCGTGTTCCTGTACAGGATCGGGAATAATCAAGGAAGAAATCTTCCTCGGGGAGGAAAATTTTTGAACTCCAGTTTGTATCCCAAAGCCTGTACAAAGAAAGAAAGTCTTCCCCCCTACCAGATCCGGTCTCGGATCGGGGGCATGCCCTTCATGCTGTTTTGGAGTCAGCAGCAGGCTTCTTGGACTGTTTACCCTTGTTCCAAGGCTGGTTGGGTCTCCAAGTAGGCTTAGATTGTGAATAGTTTCCTTCCTGTTTAGAGGAGGAAGAGAAAGAATTTCCCTTGAAATTCCGAAAGGAATGAAAATTACTTTGTCGTCCTTTTTGTTTATTTCTCTCATCCTGAGGAAGGAGATGACCCTTACCTCCCGTGATGTCAGAGATAATTTCCTTCAGGTCAGGTCCAAACAAGGTCTTTCCCTTGTAAGGAATAGCTAGAAGCTTAGCCTTGGATGACACGTCTGCAGACCAAGGTTTTAACCATAAAGCTCTGCGGGCTAGGATAGAGAACCCTGAACTCTTAGCTGCTAATTTAGTAATTTGCAGAGAAGCATCCGTAATAAAAGCATTGGCTAACTTCAGAGCTTTAATCCTATCTTGGATCTCCTCCAAAGAAGTCTCAGACTTAAGAGACTCGGACAGAGCATCAAACCAATAAGCTGCCGAACTAGTGACGGTAGCAATGCACGCAGCCAGCTGCAACAGCAGACCCTGGTGAACATAAATCTTTTTAAGTAGACCCTCCAACTTCTTGTCCATGGGGTCTTTAAAGGCACAACTATCCTCAATAGGAATAGTAGTTCGCTTGGCTAAAGTGGAAATAGCCCCTTCTACCTTAGGAACCGATTTCCAAGTTTCCTTGACAGCGTCAGCTATAGGAAACATCTTTCTGAAAATAGGAGACTGAGAGAATGGAATACCTGGTCTCTGCCATTCCTTAGAAACAATCTCCGAAGCTTGCTTAGGAACTGGAACAACAGCTGAGAAAGTAGGAACTGCAAAAACAAAATTTATGCTTACCTGATAAACTTATTTCAATTGTGGTGTATCCAGTCCACGGGTTCATCCATTACTTGTGGGATATTCTCCTTCCCAACAGGAAGTTGCAAGAAGACACCCACAGCAGAGCTGTCTATATAGCTCCTCCCCTAACTACCACCCCCAGTCATTCGACCGAAGACAAGCAAGAAAAAAGGAGACACTATAGGGTGCAGTTGGGTGACTGTAGTTTAAAAATAAACACCTGCCTTAAAATGACAGGGTGGGCCGTGGACTGGATACACCACAAGAGAAATAAATTTATCAGGTAAGCATAAATTTTGTTTTCTCTTGTAAAGGTGTATCCAGTCCATGGGTTCATCCATTACTTGTGGGATACCAATACCAAAGCTTTAGGACACGGATGAAGGGAGGGACAAGGCAGGAACTTAAACGGAAGGCACTGCCTGTAAGACCTTTCTCCCAAAAATAGCCTCCGAAAACGCAAAAGTATCGAATTTGTAGAATTTAGAAAAAGTGTGAAGTGAAGACCAAGTCGCCGCCTTGCAAATCTGTTCAACAGAGGCCTCATTTTTAAAAGCCCATGTGGAAGCCACCACTCTAGTGGAATGAGCTGTAATTCTTTCAGGAGGCTGCTGGCCAGCAGTCTCATAAGCTAAGCGGATTATGCTTCTCAGCCAAAAAGAAAGAGAAGTTGCCGAAGCCTTTTGGCCTCTCCTCTGTCCAGAGTAGACAACAAACAAAGCAGATGTTTGACGAAAATCCTTCGTAGCTTGTAAATAAAACTTTAAAGCACGAACCACATCAAGATTGTGTAAAAGACGTTCCTTCTTTGAGGAAGGATTAGGACATAATGAAGGAACAATCTCCTGATTGATGTTCTTATTAGATACTACCTTAGGAAGAAACCCAGGTTTGGTACGCAAAACTACCTTATCTGCATGGAAAATCAGATAAGGAGAATCACACTGTAAAGCAGACAACTCCGAAACTCTATGAACCGAGGAGATGGCTACCAGAAACAGAACTTTCCAAGATAAAAGTTTAATATCTATGCAATGCAAAGGTTCAAACGGAACCCCTTGAAGAACTTTAAGAACTAAATTTAAACTCCATGGTGGAGCAACAGATTTAAACACAGGCTTAATTCTAATTAAAGCCTGACAAAACGCCTGAACGTCTGGAACCTCAGCCAGACGTTTGTGCAAAAGAATAGACAGAGCAGAAATCTGTCTCTTTAAGGAACTAGCAGACAATCCTTTCTCCAATCCCTCTTGGAGAAAGGATAAGATTCTAGGAATCCTGACTTTACTCCATGAGTAACCCTTGGATTCACACCAATGAAGATATTTACACCATATCTTATGATAGATTTTCCTGGTGACAGGCTTTCGAGCCTGAATTAAGGTATCAATGACCGACTCGGAAAAACCACGCTTTGATAGAATCAAGCGTTCAATCTCCAAGCAGTCAGACGCAGAGAAATTAGATTTCGATGTTTGAAATGACCTTGAAGTAGAAGGTCCTGCCTCAGCGGCAGAGTCCATGGTGGAAAGGATGACATGTCCACCAGATCTGCATACCAAGTCCTGCGTGGACACGCAGGAGCTATCAAAATCACCGAAGCTCTCTCCCGCTTGATCTTGGCAATCAGACGAGGAAGCAGAGGAAACGGTGGAAACACATAAGCCAGGCTGAAGGACCAGGGCGCTGCTAGAGCATCTATCAGCGCTGCCTTGGGATCCCTGGACCTGGACCCGTAACGAGGAAGCTTGGCGTTCTGACGAGAAGCCATGAGATCCAGTTCTGGTTTGCCCCATAGTTAAATCAACTGGGCAAATACCTCCAGATGGAGCTCTCATTCCCCCGGATGAAAAGTCTGCCGACTTAGGAAATCCGCCTCCCAGTTCTCTACTCCTGGGATATGGCTAGCTGAGAGATGGCAAGAGTGAACTTCTGCCCATAGAATTATCTTTGAAACCTCCAACATCGCCAGGGGGCTCCTTGTACCCCCCTGATGGTTGATATAGGCTACAGTCATGATGTTGTCCGACTGAAATCTGATGAACCTGACCATAGCTAGCTGAGGCCAAGCCTGAAGAGCATTGAATATCGCTCTTAGTTCCAAAATGTTTAATCGGAAGGAGGGCTTCCTCCCGAGTCCACGAACCCTGAGCCTTTAGGGAGTTCCAGACTGTGCCCCAGCCCAGAAGGCTGGCATTTGTCGTCACTATAGTCCATTCTGGCCTGCGGAAGCTCATTCCCCTGGACAGATGGACCCAAGATAGCCACCAGAGAAGAGAATCCCTGGTCTCTTGATCCAAATTTAGCTGAGGGGACAAATCTGTGTAATCCCCATTCCACTGATTGAGCATGCAAAGTTGCAGTGGTCTGAGATGTAGGCGGGCAAATGGAACTATGTCCATTGCCGCTACCATTAAGCCGATTACTTTCATACACTGAGCCACTGACGGCTGAGAAGTGGAATAAAGGGCATGGCAGGAAGTTAGAAGCTTTGACAACCTGACCTCTGTCAGAAAAATCTTCATTTCTACTGAATCTATCAGAGTTCCTAGGAAGGAAACGCTTGTGAGAGGGGAGAGAGAACTCTTTTCTTCGTTCACCTTCCACCCATGAGACCTCAGGAATGCCAGAACAATGTCCGTATGGGACTTGGCGAACCTTCGCAAAGATTCTTGGTGCCATGGCTAACCCGAAGGGAAGAGCCACAAACTGGTAATGCCTGTCTAGGAAGGCAAACCTGAGAAACCGATGATGATCTCTGTGTATCGGAATGTGGAGATAAGCATCCTTTAAGTCCACGGTAGTCATATATTGACCCTCCTGGATCATAGGTAGGATGGTTCGAATAGTCTCCATCTTGAAGGATGGGACCCTGAGAAATTTGTTTAGGATCTTGAGATCCAAGATTGGTCTGAAAGTTCCCTCTTTTTTGGGAACTATAAACAGATTTGAATAGAATCCTTGCCCCTGTTCCTCTCTTGGAACTGGGTGGATCACTCCTATAACCAGAAGGTCTTGAACACAACATAAGAATGCCTCTCTCTTTATCTGGTTTGCAGATAATTGTGAGAGATGAAATCTCCCCTTTGGAGATTTGAAAGCCAGAAGATATCCCTGGGAAACAATCTCCAGAGCCCAGGGATCCTGGACGTCTCTTGCCCAAGCCTGGGCGAAGAGAGAAAGTCTGCCCCCAACTAGATCCGGTCCCGGATCGGGGGCTACTCCTTCATGCTGTCTTAGAGGCAGCAGCAGGTTTCAAGCCTGGTTAGGTCTCCAGACTGGCTTGGACTGGGCAAAATTTCCTTCTTGTTTTGCAGTAGAGGAAGTTGAAGCTGCGCCACTCTTGAAGTTTCGAAAGGAACGAAAATTAGTCTGTTTGGTCCTTAATTTGTTGGACCTATCCTGGGGAAGGGCGTGGCCTTTTCCTCCAGTAATATCAGAAATTATCTCCTTCAGTCCAGGCCCGAATAGGGTCTGCCCTTTGAAGGGGATGTTGAGAAGCTTAGACTTTGAAGTAATGTCAGCTGACCAGGATTTAAGCCATAGCGCCCTACGCGCCTGAATGTCAAAACCTGAATTCTTAGCCGTTAGCTTTGTTAAATGAAAAACGGCGTCAGAAATAAATGAATTGGCTAACTTAAGAGCTTTAAGCCTGTCTAGGATATCATCCAACGGGGTCTCCACCTGTAGAGCCTCTTCAAGAGACTCAAACCAGAAAGCCGCTGCAGCAGTGACTGGGGCAATGCATGCAAGAGGCTGGAGAATAAAACCTTGTTGTATAAAGATTTTCTTAAGGAAACACTCTAATTTTTTATCCATTGGATCTAGGAAAGCACAACTGTCCTCGACGGGGATAGTTGTACGCTTAGCTAGGGTAGAGACTGCTCCCTCCACCTTAGGGACCATCTGCCACGAGTCCCGTGTAGCGGCATCTATGGGAAACATCTTTTTAAAAGCAGGAGGGGGAGAGAACGGCACACCTGGTCTATCCCATTCCTTCGTAATAATTTCTGAAAACCTCTTAGGGATTGGAAAAATATCAGTGTAAACAGGCACTGCAAAGTATTTGTCCATTTTACACAATTTCTCTGGGACTACAATGGTGTCACAGTCATCCAGTCGCTAAAACCTCCCTGAGCAACAAACGGAGGTGTTCAAGCTTAAATTTAAATGCTGTCATTTCAAAGTCAGACTGAAGTAACGCCTTCCTTGAATCAGAAATGTCACCCACAGATAGAAGCTCTCCTGCTTCGGCTTCTGTACATTGTGAGGGTATATCAGACATAGCTACTAAAGCGTCAGAAAGCTCTATATTTGTTCTAGCCCCAGAGCTGTCTCGCTTTCCTTGTAACCCTGGCAGTTTGGACAATACCTCTGTGAGGTTATGATTCATAACTGCCGCCATGTCTTGTAAGGTAAACGCATTGGACGCGCTAGATGTACTTGGCGTAACTTGAGCGGGAGTTATAGGTTCTGACACGTGGGGAGAGCTAGATGGCATAACCTCCCTTTTGTCAGTCTGAGAAACCTCTGGTGATAAATCTTTAAAACCCATAATATGGTCTTTATAACTTATAGAAAGGTCAGTGCATTTGGTACACATTCTAAGAGGGGGTTCCACCATGGCTTGTAAACATAATGAACAAGGAGTTTCCTCTATGTTCAGACATGTTTAACAGACTAGTAATGAGACCAGCAAGCTTGGAAAAAACTTTAATAAATGTGAAAAAGCAATTAAACAAAAACGGTACTTTAAGAGAAAAAAACTACCACATAAACTGCAAAACAGAGTTAAAAAGTAGTAAACTCTACAAAATTTTTACAGTGTGTATAAGAGACTAAAGCAGCATTGCACCCACTTGCAAATGGATGATTAACCCCTTAGGCCCCAAACCGGATTAGAAAAACGGTAAAACCGTTAAAAAACAGTCAAACACACTGCCACAGCTCTGCTGTGGCTCCTACCTGCCCATAAACATGATTTTTGCAGGAAAAAAACCCTCTATAGTGGTCCTAGATGCCAGAGGACTCCTTTAGGGAAGCTGGATGTCTCAGTCTGAATATCAACTGCGCATAAAATAGGCCCCTCCCACCATGCACTCAATGTCAGAGGGCCTTATGGGACAAGCTCAGGTACCACGTCAAGGTCCTTACGTGGTACCTGAGCTTGTCCCATTTGGCCAGATGCAGTGACTAAACTTTCCATTTTTGCTTTTAAATCTTAGCTGAGAGCTTTTAAGTGAGTGCTGGGTTTTCTCTGTGTGTTGTATTAATTTGTTTTGTAATTTTCCCTATGGTTCTTGCACCCAGACCTGTCTGGGGTTAACTGCTTGTGGCTCTGGGGACAGCACAGCTTCCTGTGAGTGCCAGTGGCACCCAGGGCTGAGCATGTTGCAGGGTCATGGGATGTGTACCCGGTCCGGTATGAGAGTACAGTTCCCTTCTGTGTTTTGTATATGTCTAGGGTGGTTACATATTCCTGTGCACCCTTCCCTTGTTTTCAGTTTGTTTGGATTTGAAAGCTTGCATTGTGTGGCTGTTTTAGGGTCTCAGGTATTGGAAAGGACCTTGACGTGGTACCTGAGCTTGTCCCATTTGGCCAGATGCTGTGACTAACCTTTCCATTTTTGCTTTTAAATCTTAGCTGAGAGCTTGTAAGTGAGTGCTGGGTTTTCTCTGTGTGTTGTATTAATTTGTTTTGTAATTTTCCCTATGCTTCTTGCACCCAGACCTGTCTGGGGTTAACTGCTTGTGGCTCTGGGGACAGCACAGCTTCCTGTGAGTGCCAGTGGCACCCAGGGCTGAGCATGTTGCAGGGTCATGGGATGTGTACCCGTTCCGGTATGAGAGTGCAGTTCCCTTCCGTGTTTTGTGTATATATATATATATATATATATATATATATATATATATATATATATATATATATATATATATATCTCCTGTATTAGGCTACAATGTGGGATTTTGTAAAATTTTGGGATGGTGGTGTGCCACAGGATTTTTTTATGTAAAAAAGTGTGCCACGGCAAAAAAAAAGGTTGCAAATCACTGGTCTAAGGTAACCAACACCTCCCTGAGTAACAGACAAAGGTGTTCTAGTTTAAATAGGAAAGAAACAACCTCTGAATCAGTCAAAGGTAAAGAACTCTCTTAATCAGAAATCTCGCCATCTGATAAAACCTCTATACCCTCCATCTCAGTTCCCTGGGCTGGGAGGGTACCTCTGAGACTGCCACCATGGCATCAGAAACCTAACTGATAACATGTTTGTCCTTCCTCTTGTGCTTGCCTTGAAGCATAGAAAAAGCAGACAAAGTATCAGAAATTGTGGAAGACATAACTGCAGCTATGTTTTTTAAAGTAACTCCAGCAGGTACTAGAGCAGAAGCGCAGGGCACTGCTGGTGGGTGCGCTAATTTTTGGGATGCTTGGGGAGAAAGTTGCTGCATAAATTGACCCTCATCAGAAGACTCTTGGAAAACATCTGCCTGAGAGGAGATTGGCTCATTAAAAATGTGATCCCTAAAACTTACAGTCCTTTCAATACATGTAGGACAGAAAGAAATTGGTGGTTCCACATTTGAACCAGACACAAAGCATATGTAACATACAGCACACCCTCTTGGTTCATCTTTCATCACAAATTGTTAAAGATTCAACAGAAAAAATAATAAATATTAACAAAATAAAATTCTAAAAAAACTTTACTGTCTCTTTAAATGCAAAAGTTTTTGCTATTTTTCTGCAAAGTGTCAGATTTTTCTGGTAACACAAACGGACAAAAAAAGAAAACGTTAAATGCACCTCTGCACCTCAACAGCCTGCTGAGGTGCTCCTACCATGCAAACTGACAACAGATCCTCTGCTTGTAACGATCCATTTCACACAGTCAGCCTCTGAACCGGACTTCCCCGCATCCGTGCTATGAGTGCATGAAATTACACTACATGCCGCTCTAGCACCGACAATCAACTAGCCCAGCTGAATGACGCACTAATCTGTTCAGGAAAACTGCGCTCAGTGAAGAGGCGCGCAAATACAGGAAGTCCCGCCCATCGTGGGCGTACCCAATGCCTAATGTCTCTCCCTCTGGGGAAAAAACACTGTGATAATAATAATGTATACCCCAGCGCCAACTTCAACCTTTTGAGCCCAGGGCAGTGATACCTAGCTATCACTCAAAAGAATCAAGGAAAAGGGAATATACCTAGGCGCCAACCAGAGGAGGCTAAGGTTGATTTACTTAAATGGATTTAATGACATATATTGCAAATAACGATATTAACAATAATACAATGGTAAAAATTACAATAGGTAAAAATTACAATAGGTAAAAATTAAGTTAAAATGTAGGTGCAGTGGATCCACGCAGGTACAATAAATATAGTAAACAATAATGTTAAAAACAATTCTTGAACTAAATCCTTGATAAATAATCCTAAAATAAATTCTTGCAATGTGGCTGGCAATGCAAATAAATTCCAATGTCGACAGGAACAAACAGTGCTAAAAATATTCCAAAAATATCTTAAAAATAGTTCAAAGTCACAACTTAAAAAAGATAAGTGCAAAAATGAGTCCAAAGTCATAACCTGTAGAAAAATAACCTGTAGAAAAATAAGGTGTCCAAAAATTGTCACTAAAAAGTGTGGATCCTAAAACATAGTGTAGTGGATAACCAATGCTGAAAACAATGATGATTAAATCCAAAAATATGTGAGAAAAAAAGTGCAAAAAAGAATATGAGTGTATCCAATGCTAGTGCTCCTGTCCGCTGTGTGTCAACCAAATAAATCCTTGATAAAGGCCCAGAGAGGGCCGAAACGCGTAGACACTGGTAAGCCTTATTTCATTTGGAGCAATTATCGTTTATAGATCTACACATTTGTTATATCTTTTTTACACAGGTTTCCACTATAGGATTTATTTGGTCAGCAATTTGGTTGACACACAGCGGACAGGAGCACTAGCATTGGATACACTCATATTCTTTTTTGCACTTTTTTTCTCACATATTTTTGGATTTCATCATCATTGTTTTCAGCATTGGTTATCCACTACACTATGTTTTAGGATCCACACTTTTTAGTGACACTTAATTTTTGGACACCTTATTTTTCTACAGGTTATTTTTCTACAGGTTATGACTTTGGACTCATTTTTGCACTTATCTTTTTTAAGTTGTGACTTTGAACTATTTTTAAGATATTTTTGGAATATTTTTAGCACGGTTTGTTCCTGTGCACATTGGAATTTATTATTTGTTATTTGCATTGCCAGCCACATTGCAAGAATTTATTTTAGGATTATTTATCAAGGATTTAGTTCAAGAATTGTTTTTAACATTATTGTTTACTATATTTATTGTACCTGCGTGGATCCACTGCACCTACATTTTAACTTAATTTTTACCTATTGTAATTTTTACCTATTGTAATTTTTACCATTGTATTATTGTTAATATCGTTATTTGCAATATATGTCATTAAATCCATTTAAGTAAATCAACCTTAGCCTCCTCTGGTTGGCGCCTAGGTATATTCCCTTTTCCTTGAAAAAACACTGTGAAACCACCAGAGCCCTCCATAGAAAAAACAACTAAGCCACATAACTCTAGCCCCAGTGCTCTGACACTGCCGAAAAAAACTGTCTGAAAGTCTAAAAACCGTCCTAACATAAACAGGTTTTTCCATTAACCCATTATGCTCCATAGTGTTAATGTTAATATACTGATACTCCTTAGATTCCAAAAAAAGTAGCACTTACCTTAAACACTGCCTGGCAGCAAGGCAGGTCCCAAGCTTGAGAGATCCTCTCCCTCACATTGGCCTGAGAAACAAATGCTGAGTCAGTGACAACCTCAGGCTGAAGAATAAGGGCAGCAGAAATATGGGAGGCGCAGTGAGAATTATGTCCCACAAGTTCCCATTGCTCTAAAGCCCCAAAAGCTCTACTGTAGAGACTGAAATGGACTAATGCTACACCCTAGAACAAAGTAGCACTGTCTGGCACTACTTTAAAAATAATAAACTCTTGATTGAAGAATCAAACCTAATACCTCACTTTACCTCTTCCTATCACTAACGTAGGCAAAGAGAATGACTGGAGTGGGAGGGAAGGGAGGAGCTATTTAACAGCTCTGCTGTGGTGCTCTTTGCCTCCTCCTGCTGACCAGGAGGTGTAATCCCACAAGTAAGGATGATGATCCGTGGACTCATCGTGTCTTTAAAAAGAAAGAGAACAGAGCAAGCTTCCTCTGGCTTTCTATACTAGGACAGCAATATGTTAGGAAAATGGAGCAAGGCCCACCTTACAAGTTCCTACCTGCTTAAAGCCACAACTAATCTACTGAAGAGATTGATGTGGATTACAGCTATACCCAAAATCTTGCTTGAAGTGAAAATAAATCCAATTTTCTTCAGACACCAAACTTCACCTCCTTTTAAACAGAGGCAAAGAGAATGACTGGGGATTATGGGTAGGGGAGTGACACTTAACAGCTTAGCTGCTGGCCAGGAGTGATATTCCCCACTAGCAATTAATGACGTTGTGGACTCTCCATATCGTAGAAAAAAAAAATGTCTGGTCACTAAGGGGTTAATGCACAGGTGAATGCACTTACACATTTATAACGGTGTGTAAAGTCTCTTTGTGCACCTATCCCCCCCCCCCCCCCCCATCTCCCTTTCACTTGAGAAGTGTTATTGTGTCACTATGAAAGCCAACAAAGTTTTACTAAATGTACGTCTCTAAAAAGGTTATTCTACTGAGAAAAGGCATTTTATTCGTTTTGGAGACAAACAAAACTGCTTACAAACAAACAGTAAAAAAATATTCTCACACCATTATGTGATATACTTTTTTTTTTTTATTGAAAAATCATTTGTAAATTAACAAATATAAAAATGTACAAACACATGGGGAAATAATGCAATGACACAAAGTATATTTTTTCCTCAAATTGTATTTAAGGTATTATAGCTCAGTGCAAAGAAAAATCCTTCTTGTGAGTTTAAAAATATAGTACCTGTCAAAAATCATCAACTAAAATGTACACACTCATTATTCACAGATAACTCAGTTGTAGTAAATGTTAAATGACATTAATGAAAAGGTGGAATTGGTAAATACGGTAGACCAATGACATACATCATAGAGTTATAAAGACTTGTATGGCTTGTTAAAGCAGGATGGCTTCCGTAAAGTTTACAATAACAGGCACTGAGTCCTGGATACCAGCTGCCATATATAAGTACTGTAGCCTTCAATTGTTGAAAGACTAGGTATGTTTCATTAGCACAGCGATATTAAAAGGCAATTAAACACCTCTTGCTTTTGTGAAAAAATTGTACTTTGCCCCACGCTCCCTAGAGAGGCCAGAAGGCAAATTCTGTACCTGAAAATGCAATAGCAGGTATACAGAATTCGCAGCATTTTGAAAACCTCTGTTACAGACAGCAGATTTTATACCACGGCCCCTAGAGGCCACAATGCAAGAGACTGTTTTAACACCAAAAACAAGAGCTGTTTAATAACCCTTTAAAGCAGCAGTGTCACTTTAACTAACTACCCTACCTGGCAGGTTTTAAACTGTGCAAAGCAAAAGCACTAGTTATTTCATATTCTCACAGGCAAATATCACAGAATTCTGAATATCTTCACACATTAAAAATGAGATTAGAAAGTGACCCAATGAAAAGAATGTTAAAATGGGCATATTTGCATACTGTATACTAGACTATTGGTGGAAAAAGTAACACTTTCATAATGATGACAAATTAGATCTAGAGCAAATGTTATGCCACTTTAGCAGATACAATTGCTATGACAAATTAATATACTGAGAATATTGTCTAAAATGGGTCTGGCATCTGTGTAACCTGTACATTTTAGAATAGGATAAATAAATTAAACAGTTGTGTTTGATGCAACAAAATACAGTCCAGTCTCAACTATAAACAAAACAAACAGATTTATAAGCATTATTGAAAACCAACATGTAAAAAAACACACCACTCTTAATTTGTCCTTCAAACACAATCTTTTTTCTAATACAAAGAAATATTTACCACTTTTTTTCAGATATTACATCTATTTCATTTCATAAAGATACCAGGTGGGATCATAAATATCACAGGCAAGATTGCATATGCGGCGTCGCCCATGAAAGCCCGAAACGCTGGTTTTGGTACCACATATATTGCGCCTCATATAAATGCGGCGCGTATATTTCACCAGTCGGCCGCTATTTTTACTCCCATAAACCAACATAGAACCATGTCGCAAATCGGTATCACATATTCAGCGCAAGAATTTTACTCCATTTTCACCTCGCCACACATAAGCAGGCGCAGCAAGACTTGAGTATGTGAGCACGTAACTCCCTGAAAATAGTAACTAACACCTAACGCATGCGCAATATTATATAGGGCATTCAGCTCTTTTTCAAAGGCCCATTAAAACCCTTATCTAGAAGGAATTTTTTTTTTTTTTAAAAAACAGAATTTATGTTTACCTGATAAATTACTTTCTCCAACGGTGTGTCCGGTCCACGGCGTCATCCTTACTTGTGGGATATTCTCTTCCCCAACAGGAAATGGCAAAGAGCCCAGCAAAGCTGGTCACATGATCCCTCCTAGGCTCCGCCTACCCCAGTCATTCGACCGACGTTAAGGAGGAATATTTGCATAGGAGAAACCATATGGTACCGTGGTGACTGTAGTTAAAGAAAATAAATTATCAGACCTGATTAAAAAAACCAGGGCGGGCCGTGGACCGGACACACCTTTGGAGAAAGTAATTTATCAGGTAAACATAAATTCTGTTTTCTCCAACATAGGTGTGTCCGGTCCACGGCGTCATCCTTACTTGTGGGAACCAATACCAAAGCTTTAGGACACGGATGAAGGGAGGGAGCAAATCAGGTCACCTAAATGGAAGGCACCACGGCTTGCAAAACCTTTCTCCCAAAAATAGCCTCAGAAGAAGCAAAAGTATCAAACTTGTAAAATTTGGTAAAAGTGTGCAGTGAAGACCAAGTCGCTGCCCTACATATCTGATCAACAGAAGCCTCGTTCTTGAAGGCCCATGTGGAAGCCACAGCCCTAGTGGAATGAGCCGTGATTCTTTCGGGAGGCTGCCGTCCGGCAGTCTCGTAAGCCAATCTGATGATGCTTTTAATCCAAAAAGAGAGAGAGGTAGAAGTTGCTTTTTGACCTCTCCTTTTACCAGAATAAACAACAAACAAGGAAGATGTTTGTCTAAAATCCTTTGTAGCATCTAAATAGAATTTTAGAGCGCGAACAACATCCAAATTGTGCAACAAACGTTCCTTCTTTGAAACTGGTTTCGGACACAGAGAAGGTACGATAATCTCCTGGTTAATGTTTTTGTTAGAAACAACTTTTGGAAGAAAACCAGGTTTAGTACGTAAAACCACCTTATCTGCATGGAACACCGGATAAGGAGGAGAACACTGCAGAGCAGATAATTCTGAAACTCTTCTAGCAGAAGAAATTGCAACTAAAAACAAAACTTTCCAAGATAACAACTTAATATCAACGGAATGCAAGGGTTCAAACGGAACCCCCTGAAGAACTGAAAGAACTAAATTGAGACTCCAAGGAGGAGTCAAAGGTTTGTAAACAGGCTTAATTCTAACCAGAGCCTGAACAAAGGCTTGAACATCTGGCACAGCGGCCAGCTTTTTGTGAAGTAACACAGACAAGGCAGAAATCTGTCCCTTCAGGGAACTTGCAGATAATCCTTTTTCCAATCCTTCTTGAAGGAAGGATAGAATCCTAGGAATCTTGACCTTGTCCCAAGGGAATCCTTTAGATTCACACCAACAGATATATTTTTTCCAAATTTTGTGGTAAATCTTTCTAGTTACAGGCTTTCTGGCCTGAACAAGAGTATCGATAACAGAATCTGAGAATCCTCGCTTCGATAAGATCAAGCGTTCAATCTCCAAGCAGTCAGCTGGAGTGAAACCAGATTCGGATGTTCGAACGGACCCTGAACAAGAAGGTCTCGTCTCAAAGGTAGCTTCCAAGGAGGAGCCGATGACATATTCACCAGATCTGCGTACCAAGTCCTGCGTGGCCACGCAGGAGCTATCAAGATCACCGACGCCCTCTCCTGATTGATCCTGGCTACCAGCCTGGGGATGAGAGGAAACGGCGGGAACACATAAGCTAGTTTGTAGGTCCAAGGTGCTACTAGTGCATCCACTAGAGCCACCTTGGGATCCCTGGATCTGGACCCGTAGCAAGGAACTTTGAAGTTCTGACGAGAGGCCATCAGATCCATGTCTGGAATGCCCCACAGCTGAGTGACTTGGGCAAAGATTTCCGGATGGAGTTCCCACTCCCCCGGATGCAATGTCTGACGACTCAGAAAATCCGCTTCCCAATTTTCCACTCCTGGGATGTGGATAGCAGACAGGTGGCAGGAGTGAGACTCCGCCCATAGAATGATTTTGGTCACTTCTTCCATCGCCAGGGAACTCCTTGTTCCCCCCTGATGGTTGATGTACGCAACAGTTGTCATGTTGTCTGATTGAAACCGTATGAACTTGGCCCTCGCTAGCTGAGGCCAAGCCTTGAGAGCATTGAATATCGCTCTCAGTTCCAGAATATTTATCGGTAGAAGAGATTCTTCCCGAGACCAAAGACCCTGAGCTTTCAGGGATCCCCAGACCGCGCCCCAGCCCATCAGACTGGCGTCGGTCGTGACAATGACCCACTCTGGTCTGCGGAATGTCATCCCTCGTGACAGGTTGTCCAGGGACAGCCACCAACGGAGTGAGTCTCTGGTCCTCTGATTTACTTGTATCTTCGGAGACAAGTCTGTATAGTCCCCATTCCACTGACTGAGCATGCACAGTTGTAATGGTCTTAGATGAATGCGTGCAAAAGGAACTATGTCCATTGCCGCTACCATCAACCCGATCACTTCCATGCACTGAGCTATGGAAGGAAGAGGAACGGAATGGAGTATCCGACAAGAGTCTAGAAGTTTTGTTTTTCTGGCCTCTGTCAGAAAAATCCTCATTTCTAAGGAGTCTATTATTGTTCCCAAGAAGGGAACCCTTGTTGACGGAGATAGAGAACTCTTTTCCACGTTCACTTTCCATCCGTGAGATCTGAGAAAGGCCAGGACAATGTCCGTGTGAGCCTTTGCTTGAGGAAGGGACGACGCTTGAATCAGAATGTCGTCCAAGTAAGGTACTACAGCAATGCCCCTTGGTCTTAGCACAGCTAGAAGGGACCCTAGTACCTTTGTGAAAATCCTTGGAGCAGTGGCTAATCCGAAAGGAAGCGCCACGAACTGGTAATGTTTGTCCAGGAATGCGAACCTCAGGAACCGATGATGTTCCTTGTGGATAGGAATATGTAGATACGCATCCTTTAAATCCACCGTGGTCATGAATTGACCTTCCTGGATGGAAGGAAGAATAGTTCGAATGGTTTCCATCTTGAACGATGGAACCTTGAGAAACTTGTTTAAGATCTTGAGATCTAAGATTGGTCTGAACGTTCCCTCTTTTTTGGGAACTATAAACAGATTGGAGTAGAACCCCATCCCTTGTTCTCTTAATGGAACGGGATGAATCACTCCCATTTTAAACAGGTCTTCTACACAATGTAAGAATGCCTGTCTTTTTATGTGGTCTGAAGACAACTGAGACCTGTGAAACCTCCCCCTTGGGGGAAGTCCCTTGAATTCCAGAAGATAACCTTGGGAGACTATTTCTAGCGCCCAAGGATCCAGAACATCTCTTGCCCAAGCCTGAGCGAAGAGAGAGAGTCTGCCCCCCACCAGATCCGTTCCCGGATCGGGGGCCAACATTTCATGCTGTCTTGGTAGCAGTGGCAGGTTTCTTGGCCTGCTTTCCCTTGTTCCAGCCTTGCATTGGTCTCCAAGCTGGCTTGGCTTGAGAAGTATTACCCTCTTGCTTAGAGGACGTAGCACCTTGGGCTGGTCCGTTTCTACGAAAGGGACGAAAATTAGGTTTATTTTTTGCCTTGAAAGGCCGATCCTGAGGAAGGGCGTGGCCCTTACCCCCAGTGATATCCGAGATAATCTCTTTCAAGTCAGGGCCAAACAGCGTTTTCCCCTTGAAAGGAATGTTAAGTAGCTTGTTCTTGGAAGACGCATCAGCCGACCAAGATTTCAACCAAAGCGCTCTGCGCGCCACAATAGCAAACCCAGAATTCTTAGCCGCTAACCTAGCCAATTGCAAAGTGGCGTCTAGGGTGAAAGAATTAGCCAATTTGAGAGCATTGATTCTGTCCTTAATCTCCTCATAAGGAGGAGAATCACTGTCGACCGCCTTTATCAGCTCATCGAACCAGAAACATGCGGCTGTAGCGACAGGGACAATGCATGAAATTGGTTGTAGAAGGTAACCCTGCTGAACAAACATCTTTTTAAGCAAACCTTCTAATTTTTTATCCATAGGATCTTTGAAAGCACAACTATCCTCTATGGGTATAGTGGTGCGTTTGTTTAAAGTGGAAACCGCTCCCTCGACCTTGGGGACTGTCTGCCATAAGTCCTTTCTGGGGTCGACCATAGGAAACAATTTTTTAAATATGGGGGGAGGGACGAAAGGAATACCGGGCCTTTCCCATTCTTTATTAACAATGTCCGCCACCCGCTTGGGTATAGGAAAAGCTTCTGGGAGCCCCGGCACCTCTAGGAACTTGTCCATTTTACATAGTTTCTCTGGGATGACCAACTTGTCACAATCATCCAGAGTGGATAATACCTCCTTAAGCAGAATGCGGAGATGTTCCAACTTAAATTTAAATGCAATCACATCAGGTTCAGCTTGTTGAGAAATGTTGCCTGAATCAGTAATTTCTCCCTCAGACAAAACCTCCCTGGCCCCATCAGACTGAGTTAGGGGCCCTTCAGAAATATTAATATCAGCGTCGTCATGCTCTTCAGTATCTAAAACAGAGCAGTCGCGCTTACGCTGATAAGTGTTCATTTTGGCTAAAATGTTTTTGACAGAATTATCCATTACAGCCGTTAATTGTTGCATAGTAAGGAGTATTGGCGCGCTAGATGTACTAGGGGCCTCCTGAGTGGGCAAGACTCGTGTAGACGAAGGAGGGAATGATGCAGTACCATGCTTACTCCCCTCACTTGAGGAATCATCTTGGGCATCATTGTCATTGTCACATAAATCACATTTATTTAAATGAATAGGAATTCTGGCTTCCCCACATTCAGAACACAGTCTATCTGGTAGTTCAGACATGTTAAACAGGCATAAACTTGATAACAAGTACAAAAAACGTTTTAAAATAAAACCGTTACTGTCACTTTAAATTTTAAACTGAACACACTTTATTACTGCAAATGCGAAAAAACATGAAGGAATTGTTCAAAATTTACCAAATTTTCACCACAGTGTCTTAAAGCCTTAAAAGTATTGCACACCAAATTTGGAAGCTTTAACCCTTAAAATAACGGAACCGGAGCCGTTTTGAACTTTAACCCCTTTACAGTCCCTGGTATCTGCTTTGCTGAGACCCAACCAAGCCCCAAGGGGAATACGATACCAAATGACGCCTTCAGAAAGTCTTTTCTAAGTATCCGAGCTCCTCTCACATGCGACTGCATGCCATGCCTCTCAAAAACAAGTGCGCAACACCGGCGCGAAAATGAGGCTCTGCCTATGCTTTGGGAAAGCCCCTAAAGAATAAGGTGTCTAAAACAGTGCCTGCCGATATTATTATATCAAAATACCCAGATAAAATGATTCCTCAAGGCTAAATATGTGTTAATAATCAATCGATTTAGCCCAAAAAAAGTCTACAGTCTTAATAAGCCCTTTTTGAAGCCCTTATTTACAATCGTAATAAACATGGCTTACCGGATCCCAGAGGGAAAATGACAGCTTCCAGCATTACATCGTCTTGTTAGAATGTGTCATACCTCAAGCAGCAAGAGACTGCTCACTGTTCCCCCAACTGAAGTTAATTGCTCTCAACAGTCCTGTGTGGAACAGCCATGGATTTTAGTGACGGTTGCTAAAATCATTTTCCTCATACAAACAGAAATCTTCATCTCTTTTCTGTTTCTGAGTAAATAGTACATACCAGCACTATTTCAAAATAACAAACTCTTGATTGAATAATAAAAACTACAGTTAAACACTAAAAAACTCTAAGCCATCTCCGTGGAGATGTTGCCTGTACAACGGCAAAGAGAATGACTGGGGTAGGCGGAGCCTAGGAGGGATCATGTGACCAGCTTTGCTGGGCTCTTTGCCATTTCCTGTTGGGGAAGAGAATATCCCACAAGTAAGGATGACGCCGTGGACCGGACACACCTATGTTGGAGAAAGAGCCTTAGTCTAACCCCCAAGATAGGTACTCACGGTTCCTGAAGACCGTCGGTGAATTCTTCTTCCAAGCGGCGATATCTTATCTTCTATCTACCAGGAACAAGCAGGAGTGGAGGTCGGAACTGAAGACCGGCAACCACGGAACTGAAGACCGACGACCATGGAGATCCTCTTCGTACGATCACCGCCGCACACTGAGGATTAAATTCAAGGTATGCGTTTATATATGGGGTACCTTGAATTCCTATTGGCTGATTTGAGTCTTCAAATTCAAATCAGCCAATAGGATGAGAGCTACTGAAATCCTATTTGCTGTTCAAATCAGCTGATAGGATTTCAGTAGCTCTCATCCTATTGACTGATTTGAATTTGAAGACTTCGTACAAAGAGGATCTCCATGGTCACCGGTTTTCAGTTCTGCCCTCCACTCCGGCTTGTTCCTGGAAGAAGATATTGCCGCTTGGAAGAAGACTTCAGTGCCGGACTTCAGGAACCGTGAGTACCAATCTGGGGGTTAGACTTGGGCTTTTTATTTTTTTAGATTAGGGTTTGAATGCCCTTTTAAGGGCAGTAAAAGAGCTGAATGCCCATACAAATGCCCCTTTAGGGGCAATGGGTAGTTTAGGTTTTTTTAGTGTTAGGTTTATTTATTTTGGGGGGGGGGGGTTACTGTTAGGGGGGGAATTAGAATTTTTTTTTAAATGCTAAAGAGCTGTTTAACGTAGGGCAATGCCCTACAAAAAGCCCTTTTAAGAGCTTTTGGTAGTTTAGCATTAGATTAGGGGGTGTTTATTTGGGGGGGGCTTTTTTATTTTTATAGGGATTAGGTTTAATTTTTTATTTTGGATAATTTTGTTTATTATTTTCTGTAATGTTAGACTTTTTTAAATTTGGTAATTTTAGATTAATTTATTTTTTTCTAAGTACTGTTAGGATTTTTATTTTAATTATAATTTAGTATTTTATGTAATTTGGGGTTAATTTAGTGGGTGTTAGGTTAGAGGGCTTAGTAATTAAATTAGTTATTTGCGCTGTGGGGGTTAATAGGTTAATTAGGGTACGGTTTCAGCAGTTGCGTTGATGCTTGCGCCACATATGTAATCTCGCCCCACATTCAAATTAATTAAATCCATATTAAAAAATTCTGAATTGGTTTGTGAATGGTATGAATTTTCTAGACATAAGCAATGGTTTAAACTGTTTAAATATACACGCTTATTGGTCTCTGTGTAAATACACCATTTTATTTTTTTAAATCATCATCTTCTATACAGAGAAAAGGCTGTGTTTTCCTTAAACATATATGTTCTGTTTATTTTTTTATCATAAATGTACTATAAATAACTATTGTCAAATAATTTTATTTTAAGGTATATATTAAAAATCCATTCATGTTGTATGAATATTGTCAAATCTAATTTTTTATAGAAAACACATTAAAAAAATATCCTCCATTAACAGTTGGATGCAGGCATTGCATAGGCTTTTTTCCCTACACTCAATATAGGTGCAATCAATTACATTTATTTTCAAACCAAGCAAATTGTATCTTATGTTATTAACTTGTGTGGAATGTGCTATCAGTGTTGTATTGTACCAATTCATTAGTTATCTTAAGGAAGGAATTTCTTTACAAATTAATTTACAAACTGTAAAGGGGATCATAGAGAATGCCTGCTCCAACAGTTATAGAACATATATTAAATTGGATGTTACATTTGAAAAGTTAAGGTTCTGAAGATTTAAAACAGCAAAACTTTTTCTTTTTTTCCCCAATGTAGCCTTAAAATAAAATGGTTTAAGTACAGATCATCTGTTAATAACAAATAGAGAATTGGAATGAGACCAATATAGGAACTATCAGTCTCAGCATTTATGTAGCAATGTAATGAGAAAAATGTAAAAGGGGCCATGCTTACTGCAATAAGTTCCTGAATAGCCTGTATTACCATGTGGAATGTAACTTCAAAAAGAATATTAGATTAATGAAAAAAGAAACAAAATCTTACCAATGATGTCAAGGACAGCTCACTTTCCTTTCATTCACAATGATAAGAACTACTTAACACTCTCATTAAAAAAAATATGTATATAAATATTTATCCTCGTTCAAATAGGCTCGGCCACTCACATCCACTACAGAAACAATCTTTAAAGAAGTATCATTTATCTGAAACAACTAAATTAAAAAATGTAAACAATTCCAAGGCAAAAAGGCAAATAAAACTGCAGTTAAAGAAAATCAATTTGAAACATCTATGCTTTCAATAACTTACAATATTTCAGTGTATAGCAACCATCAAAGGAATGCTTAATGCATTACTATTAATAAAGTGGTTCATTTAAACAAATAATTTTTATAGCATGTTAAATAGCACCTATAAGTTATAGGATAGAAATTCCCAGACCGTTTTCTTTTTATAGTGTCGCAGTTTTTTAAGAATATCTTGATAACCGGCTCAAATAGTTGAGTAATCAGTCAAATACAGATATCCTTATAATAGTATAATGTTTAGAGTTTGTTTTTTCAAATAATGTTTCCTATTTGTACATTTCAAATAGGATTATAAATTCTAAACCACAGAAACCTATCACTGGAGTGCTATAAAATATGGATAAAAACTTACTACTGTAAAAAAAAAAAAAAAATCCATAGGGAAAGCGTTTTTCTTTTTCACATTGAATTAAATATTAAATTGTACATGCACACCCCAAGGCAACCAAAAGCTTTTGTGCCCTGTGGGTTTATTGATGAAAGTAAAATGGAAAATATTTGGGTATATTTTACTGCTAGTCTATTAAACTATCTAAACAGCAAATACATTCATACAACATTTTAAGAGATTAAAATGCAAACATTTTGGAGTTTGGGTCTGTGTAGCATATACATTTTTTTTTTGCCATTCACTCATGGGAATAAGCATAAATCTGATAAGGCAAATCATCATTTACAATAAACATAAGCTTAATTTATACTATAAAATGGTTCATAATCAGTGCAATAACAGAAAATAAAAGTTAACCTGTTTAACTTTATGGGGTATAAATATAAAAATAGAATTAACTTGCTAGTGATATTAAAAAGAAAAAGGCAAGAAGATGAAGTGAGGGAAATAAAATACTTTGTCAACCACAGTAAAAATTCAAAGAAACTAGTCATAAATAAATAACATTGAAACCTCCGTTTACGACAAGAGAATCCAGCCATTTTTTTTTATAAGGCCATCACTTTTCCCTAGTCAAGGTCATAGGTTATTATGCGTTAACATCTATATTAAACATTTTATCTAGAAACCCTTTTAGATACTATAGTGGGAGAACAGCAGTAAATGTATATATTTTACTGTACCCATACATTAAAAAAAAAAAGAAAAAAAAAAACATTTAAAAAATAAGGGGGGGGGGGTGCTACACACAGCATAGAGAATTGAATATTTTCTAACATTTGAGACAACATTAAAAAGGGTTTAGGTCATGCGGCTGCATGTCAGCACCACAAAATCTTGAGAAAAAATTGGTAGACTTGTATTCAGTGAGTGAAACTATAGACATTCTAATTTAAGAGATAGGTAAGGCAATGAGGATTCATAAATGGCATGAAAAAAAGCAAACAACAAACCGTTTCCAATAAAAATGGCGGATTACTGTTTCATACGATAAAAAAAACAAAGTTGTTTTGTAGATGTCACATTGTAGACAAGAAAGAGTACATCAGACATAAAATATTAACGTTTCAAAAATGATGTACATCATTGTATAAATGTAAACTTGTTTTGTAGATGTAGCCTACGCTACTGGTAGAGGAAAACAGCAGTATGAGCCAATGGCTTAAGTGTTCAGGTTCTACACAAAAGCATTAGCATTCCATTTACTTTGATCCTTGTAAAAGTACATTTGAACCAAACTCCCTGCTCAATGGTGGAAAAATAGGGCATTTTGGTAACAAATATGGTCAGATACATGATCCTTCTGTTGAAATTCTATATTATTATTAGAATTTAAAGAAAAACAAAACCAAAACCATGAGATCAGAAATACAGCATGAATAATGTAAGAGTATATCAGTAAAAAAAAAAATGATATACATATAAAAAAAAATATATAATGCACAATACTGCTTTCTTACTTAAAGGGACACTGTACCCAAAAATTTTATTTCGTGATTCAGATTGAGCATGAAATTTTAAGCAAATTTCGAATTTACTCCTATTATCAAATTTTCTTCATTCTCTTGGTATCTTTATTTGAAATGCAAGAATGTAAATTTAGATGCCGGCCCATTTTTGGTGAACAACCTGGGTTGTCCTTGCTGATTGGTGGATAAATTCATCCACCAATAAAAAAGTGCTGTCCAGAGTACTAAAACCAAAAAAAAGCTTAGATGTCTTTTTCATATAATGATAGCAAGAGAACGAAGAAAAATTGATAATAGGAGTAAATTAGAAAGTTGCTTAAAATTGCATGCTCTTTCTGAATTACAAAAGAAAAAAATTGGCTTCAGTGTCCCTTTAAATGATTAAAAATGTCCACTAAGTTCCACTTACACAGTATTTTTCCTGTGGTTGACACAAAGGCATTTTCTGTAATAAATGACTAACTATACTCTATGACCAGCATTTCTTCACAATCAGATATGTAAACCTCCATTTTAAGTTTGTTAATTATAAACCAAAAATGAAGAAGCAATTTACATAGCGTATTTACACTTACACTTCTTTAAGAAGTGATAAATAAATATAAATATTTATCTATATATTTCAAGCAGGAAATAAAAAAGAAACAGTGTGTAAATTGTGTCACTTGATCTCTGTGAAATACAGCTGCCTTGTGAATCTTCCCCCCCCCCCCCCCCAAAATAAGTCCAAGAAGATTAAAAGACTATTTAGCAACACTGGCTGAATAGTCTAAGCTAAACAGGCAAGATCACAGTAATGATGGTAAAAATTTCCTTCTATGTTTAGAATAAACACAAAACTTGAAATTAAAAGAAGCAGCAGGTTTGGCATTCTTCAAAATGCACACGAGTCTTGAGAGTAGATGTCCCCAAGCAATGTTTGGGTTTCGCTGTCAAGAAGCTGCCTCTGTATGCACTTTCAGAAGCTCTTTTTGGATCAACACTTATCTATTGTTTTTACTTATTGTCCTCGAATGTTCTAAGGTTGTTTCTCTTGGCAAAGGACACAGCAGGAGCTATTAAGTCACAACATACTTAATAATCGCCCACCAGAGCCAGCTCTGGCGTCAAATGTACGGATATGTTTTTGTACAAGGTGTCATATGTAATGTTTGGGGAATAGTTCAAGTTGTTTAGCCCATCCATGACTTGTCTTTCTTTTGATCTCCTTAGCAATGCATATCTACAATAAAAAAGAACAAAAACAGATGGGGTTATAGGAAAGAAGACAAATCTAAAACATGTATAAAGCAGAAGACTTAAAGGGACATAAAACAGGTTGAGATCTGTGCATATCCTAAAAGGGCTAATTAATTAAAAATAGTTTGCATAATTTTTTTTTTTTTAATTTAAATTTAAAATTGTTAGCAAGTTTTTTAAAATAATTTTCACAAATAAGCAAAATTAATTACATATCTAAGCTGCATGGAAAAAGCCAACTCCACCCCTCTTATCAGTGTTTAGGCACAGGCATTGTATTTCAACTGAGTTCACAGCTTCTAGGCATGCTCCAGCAGATAATCCCTTAGAATTTTTGCCTTCTACCAAAAGAACAATAGATATAGATACAGCCATAGAAGGAAATGTGTGGGGGGAGTTAGAGCTTTACAATTCAGAAACTAAAAAGAAAGGGTTAATGGCGAGGCACTGCAGTATAAATTTGCATGTCATATATAAATTACATCAAAGTACTACAGTTGAAAGACTGCAATTTTATCTAGTGGTATAAGATATACTTATGAGAAATGAGGCAAAGACATAAGGTAATTTTTAATGTATAAAAGTTAACATCATATTATTAATATACATGTAGAAGAGAAAAAATTCTTAATATATAAAAGTTAACATCATATTATTAATATACATGTAGAAGAGAAAAAAATTTCTGCAAATGTATTAAATAACTTTTTGAAACATGTTGTTCAACAAAGGATAGGCAGTAAAGAGAGAGTTCAAGCACACAGTGTCTAACATTTACAAATGTCTCTTTAAGAAAAGTGCTATAAAGCAGGTGTGATCAGGATTGCTTTCAAGCAGTGATCAAGTGCGCAACTGCACGAAACATGTCTGCATGTGGTTCAGATCACTGACACTGTGTTTTTACATTAAGTGCTTTATTACAGTCGTGTGTAGGCTGTCATGTTTTTACTTTTGATACTACAATAAAACATAATTTATGCTTACCTGATAAATTCCTTTCTTCTGTAGTGTGATCAGTCCACGGGTCATCATTACTTCTGGGATATTACTCCTCCCCAACAGGAAGTGCAAGAGAATTCACCCAGCAGAGCTGCATATAGCTCCTCCCCTCTACGTCACTCCCAGTCATTCGACCAAGGACCAACGAGAAAGGAAAAGCCAAGGGTGAAGTGGTGACTGGAGTATAAATTAAAAAATATTTACCTGCCTTAAAAACAGGGCGGGCCGTGGACTGATCACACTACAGAAGAAAGGAATTTATCAGGTAAGCATAAATTATGTTTTCTTCTGTTAAGTGTGATCAGTCCACGGGTCATCATTACTTCTGGGATACCAATACCAAAGCAAAAGTACACGGATGACGGGAGGGATAGGCAGGCTCTTTATACAGAAGGAACCACTGCCTGAAGAACCTTTCTCCCAAAAATAGCCTCCGATGAAGCAAAAGTGTCAAATTTGTAAAATTTGGAAAAAGTATGAAGTGAAGACCAAGTTGCAGCCTTGCAAATCTGTTCAACAGAGGCCTCATTCTTGAAGGCCCAAGTGGAAGCCACAGCTCTAGTAGAATGAGCTGTAATTCTTTCAGGAGGCTGCTGTCCAGCAGTCTCATAAGCCAAACGAATTATGCTACGAAGCCAAAAAGAAAGAGAGGTAGCGGAAGCTTTTTGACCTCTCCTCTGCCCAGAGTAAATGACAAACAGAGAAGACGTTTGTCGAAATTCCTTAGTTGCCTGTAAGTAAAATTTTAGAGCACGGACTACATCCAGGTTGTGCAGTAGACGTTCCTTCTTTGAAGAAGGATTTGGGCATAAAGAAGGAACAACAATCTCTTGATTGATATTCCTGTTAGTAACTACCTTAGGTAAGAACCCAGGTTTAGTACGCAGGACTACCTTATCCGAATGAAAAATCAAATAAGGAGAATCACAATGTAAGGCTGATAATTCAGAGACTCTTCGAGCTGAGGAAATAGCCATTAAAAATAGAACTTTCCAAGATAACAACTTTATATCAATGGAATGAAGGGGTTCAAACGGAACGCCCTGTAAAACATTAAGAACAAGGTTTAAACTCCATGGTGGAGCAACAGTTTTAAACACAGGCTTAATCCTGGCCAAAGCCTGACAAAAAGCCTGGACGTCAGGAACTTCTGACAGACGTTTGTGTAACAGAATGGACAGAGCTGAGATCTGTCCCTTTAATGAACTAGCAGATAAACCCTTTTCTAAACCTTCTTGTAGAAAAGACAATATCCTAGGAATCCTAACCTTACTCCAAGAGTAACCTTTGGATTCACACCAATATAGGTATTTACGCCATATCTTATGGTAAATCTTTCTGGTAACAGGCTTCCTAGCCTGTATTAAGGTATCAATAACTGACTCAGAAAACCCACGTCTTGATAAAATCAAGCGTTCAATTTCCAAGCAGTCAGCTTCAGAGAAGTTAGATTTTGATGTTTGAAGGGACCCTGTGTCAGAAGGTCCTGTTTCAGAGGTAGAGACCAAGGTGGACAGGATGACAAGTCCACCAGGTCTGCATACCAAGTCCTGCGTGGCCACGCAGGTGCTATTAGAATCACTGATGCTCTCTCTTGTTTGATTCTGGCAATCAATCGAGGAAGTAACGGGAAGGGTGGAAACACGTAAGCCATCCTGAAGTCCCAAGGTGCTGTCAGAGCATCTATCAGGACTGCTCCTGGATCCCTGGATCTGGACCCGTAACGAGGAAGCTTGGCGTTCTGTCCAGACGCCATGAGATCTATCTCTGGTTTGCCCCAACGTCGAAGTATTTGGGCAAAGACCTCCGGATGAAGTTCCCACTCCCCCGGATGAAAAGTCTGACGACTTAAGAAATCCGCCTCCCAGTTCTCCACTCCCGGGATGTGGATTGCTAACAGGTGGCAAGAGTGAGACTCTGCCCAGCGAATTATCTTTGATACTTCCATCATAGCTAGGGAGCTTCTTGTCCCTCCCTGATGGTTGATGTAAGCTACAGTCGTGATGTTGTCCGACTGAAACCTGATGAACCCCCGAGTTGTCAACTGGGGCCAAGCCAGGAGGGCATTGAGAACTGCTCTCAATTCCAGAATGTTTATTGGCAGGAGACTCTCCTCCTGACTCCATTGTCCCTGAGCCTTCAGAGAATTCCAGACGGCACCCCAACCTAGAAGGCTGGCGTCTGTTGTTACAATTGTCCAGTCTGGTCTGCTGAATGGCATCCCCCTGGACAGATGTGGCCGAGAAAGCCACCATAGAAGAGAATTTCTGGTCTCTTGATCCAGATTCAGAGAAGGGGATAAGTCTGAGTAATCCCCATTCCACTGACTTAGCATGCACAGTTGCAGTGGTCTGAGGTGTAAGCGTGCAAAGGGTACTATGTCCATTGCCGCTACCATTAAGCCGATTACCTCCATGCATTGAGCCACTGACGGGTGTTGAATGGAATGAAGGGTGCGGCAAGCACTTTGAAGTCTTGTTAGCCTGTCCTCTGTCAGGTAAATCTTCATTTCTACAGAATCTATAAGAGTCCCCAGGAAGGGAACTCTTGTGAGTGGAACGAGTGAACTTTTCTTTTCGTTCACCTTCCATCCATGTGACCTTAGAAATGCCAGCACTAACTCTGTATGAGACTTGGCAGTTTGAAAGCTTGAAGCTTGTATCAGAATGTCGTCTAGGTATGGAGCTACCGAGAATCCCCGCGGTCTTAGTACCGCCAGAAGAGCACCCAGAACCTTTGTGAAGATTCTTGGAGCTGTAGCCAATCCGAATGGAAGAGCCACAAACTGGTAATGCCTGTCTAGGAAGGCAAACCTTAGGTACCGATAATGATCTTTGTGAATCGGTATGTGAAGGTAAGCATCTTTTAAATCTACAGTGGTCATGTACTGACCCTCTTGGATCATAGGTAAAATTGTCCGAATAGTCTCCATCTTGAACGATGGAACTCTTAGGAATTTGTTTAGGATCTTTAAGTCCAGGATTGGTCTGAAAGTTCCCTCTTTTTTGGGAACCACAAACAGATTTGAGTAAAACCCCTGTCCCTGTTCCGATCGTGGAACTGGATGGATTACTCCCATTAACAAGAGCTCTTGTACGCAGCGTAGAAACGCCTCTTTCTTTGTCTGGATTGTTGACAATCTTGACAGATGAAATCTCTCTCTTGGAGGAGAGTATTTGAAGTCCAGAAGGTATCCCTGAGATATTATCTCTAGCGCCCAGGGATCCTGAACATCTCTTGCCCAAGCCTGGGCGAAGAGAGAAAGTCTGCCCCCCACTAGATCCGATCCCGGATCGGGGGCCCTCAATTCATGCTGTTTTAGGGGCAGCAGCAGGTTTCCTAGTCTGCTTGCCCTTGTTCCAGGACTGGTTAGGTTTCCAGCCTTGTCTGTAGCGAGCAACAGCTCCTTCCTGTTTTGGTGCAGAGGAAGTTGATGCTGCTCCTGCTTTGAAATTACGAAAGGAACGAAAATTAGACTGTCTAGTCTTGGCTTTGGCTTTGTCCTGAGGCAGGGCATGGCCTTTACCTCCTGTAATGTCAGCGATAATCTCTTTCAACCCGGGCCCGAATAAGGTCTGCCCTTTGAAAGGTATATTAAGCAATTTAGACTTAGAAGTAACATCAGCTGACCAGGATTTTAGCCACAGCGCCCTGCGTGCATGAATGGCGAATCCTGAATTCTTCGCCGTAAGTTTAGTAAGATGTACTACGGCCTCCGAAATGAATGAATTAGCTAGTTTAACGACTCTAAGCCTGTCCGTAATGTCGTCCAGAGTAGCTGAACCAATGTTCTCTTCCAGAGACTCAATCCAGAATGCCGCTGCAGCCGTGATCGGCGCAATGCATGCAAGGGGTTGCAATATAAAACCTTGTTGAACAAACATTTTCTTAAGGTAACCCTCTAATTTTTTATCCATTGGATCTGAAAAAGCACAGCTATCCTCCACCGGGATAGTGGTACGCTTAGCTAAGGTAGAAACTGCTCCCTCCACCTTAGGGACCGTTTGCCATAAGTCCCTTGTGGTGGCGTCTATTGGAAACATTTTTCTAAATATCGGAGGGGGTGAGAACGGCACACCGGGTCTATCCCACTCCTTAGTAACAATTTCAGTAAGTCTCTTAGGTATAGGAAAAACCTCAGTACTCGTCGGTACCGCAAAATATTTATCCAACCTACACATTTTCTCTGGTATTGCAACTGTGTTACAATCATTCAGAGCCGCTAACACCTCCCCTAGTAATACACGGAGGTTTTCCAGTTTAAATTTAAAATTTGAAATATCTGAATCCAGTCTGTTTGGATCAGAACCGTCACCCACAGAATGAAGCTCTCCGTCCTCATGTTCTGCCACCTGTGACGCAGTGTCTGACATGGCCCTAATATTATCAGCGCACTCTGTTCTCACCCCAGAGTGATCACGCTTACCTCTTAGCTCTGGTAATTTAGCCAAAACCTCAGTCATAACAGTAGCCATATCCTGTAATGTGATTTGTAATGGCCGCCCAAATGTACTCGGCGCTACAATATCACGCACCTCCCTCTGAGCGGGAGATGTAGGTACTGACACGTGAGGCGAGTTAGTCGGCATAACTCTCCCCTCG